>NW_027070194.1:107548-183964 GCF_002906115.3 Quercus suber
ATAGTTGCACTCTAGGTCTTATCTATAAATTATATCCCAAGACTTTATTATACATGCAAACCCTTCATAAAATATTCGTAGTAATACAAAGTCATTAATGTAGACTGCCACTTTGGAAATTACTACATCTTAATCCTTGAGTACCCGGTTTAATCCTTTAATGTTATTCATTATATATTTATGAAATCCAATTCCATAAATATATACTTTAGTCTTATTAAAGTGGTTCGGCCTAACTCTCTGAATAACAAACTCATTAAACTTATCTCAAGGGAATACTTTATATCTCCGTTAAGAGACTATGAATTCCATCTTGAGAATACATGTTCCATCAACACTAAATGTAGCTGCCCAACATACTGAGGTTTTGACCATAACTATAGATCTCACTCCTGATATATCAAAGGAACCTACACCTTATGATCAAGTCCATTATTCTCTCAGGATTAAGAGTTCATGCAAATACAAGTCGTGAGATTTATTATTCATATGACTGTCATTAGGAAAATAATAAATTTCACAACGATCCAGTTCAATATGTCTTAACTCTTAAAACATATTAACACGTCAACCAGAAGTCTCCACTTCCATGATCAAGACAAATCATCGTGATTGATATGTTATAGTCTTCGCAGATGAAATGCCCAATTTCATCACCGACTATGAACTATAATTCTGAGTTAAAAAAAACTTGTGATTGATATCTTCTGTGACTTTTCACATAAATCACATACTATGCATCTCATGGACCAAATGATAATGTCCTAATATTCATGTTACCATTATTTCAGATAATAATAAAACAAATTCATTAAACACAATATTAAGTCATACATAATGTCATACACAATGTCAAACTTAATATCATATATAGCATTATACAATAGGATTTAAGGGCACTAATCCTAACAGTACATCATTATAGGACCTTCTATAGAGTTGTCCTCTACATAGGATGTATTAGGTTGCCATCATCCTAATGGAATGACGTTCTCTCTTGTTGGCACCATCTGGATATGCCCCTAGTTCCAAGAACTTCATGATGTCATAGTACCATAGAACTTCCTCTTCTTCTATGGCCATTATTGAAGCTTCGGTAATCCTTTTGTGCACTGCCTCATAACTTTGCTCAATCTCCAAGGGTCATGTCCATACTCCTTCGAGTATCTCAACCATGGAGGCTAAAGTAGCTAATGCATCCGCAAATTGATTTTGAACTCTAGGAATGATTATGTATTCAATCTTGTCAAAGGTTTTGCTCAAATCCTTTAGGTATTGTTGATAAGGCTTCAAGTGCTCTTCCTTCACCTTCCACAACTTTTGCACTTGGGCTATAACCAAGGTTGAGAGTCCCCAAAGACTTCGGCTTCTTTTACTCCCAATTCCTAAAGAGCTTCCATTTGGCCAATGCAAGCCTTATATTCTACCATGTTATTAGTTGCTTCGAAGTTCAACTTGATTGCCAAAGGTATGTGAGATCCCTCGAGAGTGATCAAGAGTATTCCTATCACATTCCCATATTGATTTACGGCTCCGTCAAAGTACATTTTCCATGTCCTCGACTCAACGCATAAATGTCTTCATCTAGAAAATCCTCTTTACCATTTTCCCCTTCTATGGGATTCTGACACGATGCTTCCCTTGATAGTTTTCCTAGCCATATAATTTAAATCGAATTCTGTAAATAAGATCAACCATCTTAACAATCTTCCACTCAAAGCGAGCTTCTCAAAGAGGTACTTCAATGGATCCATTCTTGCTACCACCCATATTTGAAAGGGTAAAACGATGTGCCTTAATTTCTTTACAGCTCAAACAAGTGCGAAGCATGACTTTTTTATAGGAGTGTACCTAATCTCGTAATCATGAAATCTCTTGCTCAAGTAGTATACAGCTCTTTCATTCTTCTCATCATCCTCTTCTGCGAGCATACTTCCAACCGCATCCCCTATGATGGAAAGGTATAGGAGTAAAGGTTTTCCATGTTGTGGAGGCACTAGGATAGGTGGGTGGAGGAGATATTCCTTGATAAGTTGAAAGGCTTTTTGGCATTCATCATTCCATGTGTGTGGTTTATTCTTCCTTAGGAGTTTAAAGATGGGCTCACAAGTGGAGGTGAGCTTGGCAATGAATCGACTAATGTATTTTAGTCAACCTAAGAAACCCCTAATCTCTTTCTCACTTTTGAGTGGTGGCATCTCCAATATGGCTTTGATCCTAGATGAAGCAACTTCTATCCTTTTTTCACTCACTAGGAATCCTAAAAACTTTCCAGCTATTACTCCAAAGGTGCACTTTTGTGGGTTCAACCTCAATCTATATTCTTTGATCCTCACGAAGAACTTCCTCAAGTTTGTGGTGTGGCTTCCTCTATCCTTGGTCTTTACTATCATATCATTAACATACACCTCTACCTCATTATGCATCATATCATGTAGTAAGCCCGTAGCCATCCTTTGATACATTTCCCCAGCATTCTTGAGGCCAAACGACATTACCGTGTAACAATAGATTCCCTATTTGGCAGTGAAAATGGTTTTCGTCATATCTTTAGAAGCCATCTTGATTTAGTTGTATCCCAAAAAACCATCCATGAAGGACATTAAGGTGCTTCCCGCCGTGTTATCCACTAAGACATCAATGTAGGGGAGGGGAAAGTCATCCTTAAGGCATACCTTATTCAAGTCTCTAAAGTCCACACACATCCTTACCTTTCCATCCTTTTTAGGTACAGGCACGACATTGGCTATCCATTTGGCTTGGTTTACGGGTTTGATGAACCCTACCTTTAGTTGCTTAGTGACTTCTTCCTTGATCTTTAAAAGCCATTTAATCCTCATTCTTCTCAATTTGTGCTTAACAGGCACCATGTGGTCATGGGTATCAATGTGATGTTGAGCTATCTCGAGGTCAATTCGAGGCATATCTTCATAAGACCATAGTTTTCTTTTCTTTTCTAGAGTGCAATTATATTTATATAGTGGTATTAAATAAAATTAATGGCAACTTTGGACTTGTCAAGAGTTGATAGAAAAGTCTAATGTTCATTGGAGCTAGTGTCATATTAGTTCCTTTTGGTCCCACTCCAAGCCACATACTAAAGCCTAATTGGAAAGGCCCAATAGGCCAGCCCAATTAGATAATCAGTTAAACATAAAGGGAGACACATACAGAATATTCATTAGAGATAAAAAGAAGAGAGACGCCATTGTGAAATGTTGTGTATGTGTGAGTGAAGCCACTCGATTATTCTCCCTTGGAAACTGATTAAGAGACCACACATCTTGGGTGATAGTGGAATTGGAGTAGAGATTGAAAGTGTTCCTGAGAACTTCTGATCTTTGGTTTTGAAATTCACTACACCAAGGTACACTCTCTTGTTCTATATTCTGAAACTTAATGCATGTTATCAATTCTGAATGAAGTAGATCCGTTAATTTTCTGTTTTGTTTATGCATATTTCCAACAATTGTTATCAGAGCCAAGTTTTCATTTTCGAATCTGTATAATATGTTTAGTGAGTTTTAGAATTAAAGAGAACTATTTTCATAGTTGTGAAAATTCTGCAGTCATTTTTCTGCATATTATAGTTTTTAAAACTATAGTTTGATTAAAATTGATTTTGATGTTATAATGTTGTTTAAGTTTGATTTTAATAATGTAGAATTGAATTTTAACACTTTAACATCACTGAAATCAAGTTTTAATCTTAATCTCATCATTTTTGATCGTTAAGAATGTGTTTTGTTCATTGGAAACGTAAAAAACGGTTATACAGAAAAACGGCTATTTTTGGGTTTTTTCGCGACAGGCGAGTCACAAGGTAAGTCACGAGTGAGTCACCAGAGCTTCTGGATGAACTCGCGACTGGTCGAGTCACCAAAACAAGTCGTCAAAACTCGCAACTGGAGTCTCGCGACTAGGCAAGTCACCAAAACCAGTCGCCAAAAATTCTGACACCTGTTTATAACATGTATAAAGAGCAAGGCTATGTGTAATTAATTTACATATGCATTAAACAATTAAAAAACCTTTATTTTAAAACATCTAGTAGGAGAGAGATACAATGGTTGCATCTCATGGCCTCCATTATTAGTTCATAGTAGTATGAGGTAAGCATCTCGTCTTGGTGTATATGGTTCGTAATCCCAAAGGAGGGTGTTTATTTCATAGTACTACAAGATTGAACTTACCCATTTAAAGTAGTGTGGACAAGCATTTCGTCTTGACGTATATGCCTCGCGATCCCAAAGGAGGGTGTTTTGTTCCATGGTACTACAAGTTTAAACACCATAAAGGGAGATGAAATGTGGCTACACATGATTCTAGATAATGGTATACACTAGACTAAGTGTAATGTTAACCTCCCAAAGGAGCTATGTCATTATTACTTAGAGGCTAAAGTTAATACGGCATATTATTAGTGTTTGATAAGAGTTATTATGATAACATTAGTAATGAGAATAGTTCTCAATCAATTAATGTGTTTATAATAAACTTGCTACCAAGGAATTTTTATGGTTTTATTAAGGTTTCATATTATATGTTTATATGCTAAATTGATAATGTCCAATTTATTTATTATATTTATGTTTATTATTTTCAGATTTGAACATGGCATCATTTAGCCCACTTATCACTATTCTTAATCAAAACAAATTGACTAGATCCAACTATGTTGACTGGAAAAGAAATTTGGACATAGTTCTCACTACTATGTCTGAAGGAGATGTTTGGTGAGCAAGGCCGTTTTGAAAGGCAAGAAACCATGAGACAAATTTATAATACCAAATGGCTGAAGATAGTTCAGTGAGGGAGCATTGTCTTACAATGATTTCCAATCTGAATACATTGAAAGTTTTAGGTGCCGATATTGATGGAGAATCTCAAGTGGATATGATACTCCAGTCACTACCGGAATCATTCAAGGAATTCAGACTCAATTATAGCATGAACAAAAAGATTTATTCATTGTCTGAATTAATGAATGAATCGGTTGCGGTGGAAGGCATTCTTAGTACTTCTAATGTTGAAGCTAATATGGGTGAAGCTTTTACTTCTCAACCTAAGTCGAAAGGCAAGGGTAAGAAGAAGAAGAAGAAGGACTTCTCCAAGCAAGAGGGTAAACAAATTGTCTTAAGGGTTGTTGACAAAGGAAAGAAGCTCAAAAGAAAATGTTTCCATTGTGGTGAGAAAGGACATTGGAAGAGGAAATCTCCAAAATTCAAGGCTGCCAATAATAAGGGTATGAATAGTTCATTCCTCCTTGAAATATGTTTGGTACAAAATCCCATAGATTCCTAGTGTGTGGATTCATGTTGTACTAATCATATCTGCAATTCTTTGCAAGGGTTCCAGGAGATCAGAAAACTTAATAAAGGAGAATTGTTTCTTACTTTGGTTGATGGGAGCAGGATTCTGGTTGTAGCTGTTGGTGTTTATAATTTATGTTTTAAGTCTAGAGTTTTAATATTGGAAGACTATTTGTATGTACCTAATGTTCATAGGAATTTAATTTCTGCAACTTATTTAGGTAAACATGGATATTGTGTTATCCTTAAAGACAATGTTGTAATAAAGAAAGGTAAGTTATTTATCTGTTCTGAAAATATTGTGGATGGTCTTTATATTTTAACTCCTGATAAGCGTGAACTATATAATTCTGAATTAGATAATGACTCTCATGTAAAATCATTAAAGAGAAAGTTTCCTTCTACTAATAATGTATATCTTTGGCACTTGCGTTTGGGTCATATTAATCCAAACAGTATTCAAAGACTGATCAAAGATGGACTTTTAGAGCTTTTGGACTTTGATGAATTCCCAATTTGTGAATCTTGTTTGGAGAGCAAAATGACTAAACGACCTTTTAATGTAAAAGGTAGAAGAGCCCAAGAGTTGCTTGAATTAGGTCATACAGATGTATGTGGTCCTATGTCAACCCAAGCAAAAGGAGGTTATGAGTACTTCATCACTTTTACCGATGATTACTCAAGATATGGTTACATGTACCTAATGAGACAGAAGTCCGAAACCTTTGAAAAGTTCATAGAGTTTAGGCCTGAAGTTGAGAATCAATTAGGTAAACACATAAAAGCCATTCGATCTGATTGTGGTGGCGAATACCTTCTTGGGGATTTCAAGGATTACTTAACTCAAAATGGGATCATATCCCAATTGATTACACCGGGAACTCTCCAACAGAATGGTGTAGCAAAAAGAAGGAATAGGACTCTTTTGGAAATGGTTAGGTCCATGATAAGTTACTCAACTTTACCAGTTTCTTTTTGGGGATATGCACTAAAAACTGCAATGCACATTTTGAATTTAGTTCCATCAAAATATGTTCCCAACACACCTAAGGAATTGTGAAGTGGGCGTATGCCTAGTATGAAATATCTTCACATTTGGGGATGTCCAGCACATGTGTTGAAAAGGAAGTCTGATAAATTGGAATCTAAAACCGAAATATGCATGTTTTTAGGATATTCAAAAGAAACAAAGGGTTATTAATTCTATAATCATAAAGACAACAAAGTGTTTGTTAGTACACATGCCAAATTTTTGGAAGATGATTATGTGAATAATTTTGATCTTAGAAATAAAGTGGTATTGGCTGAAATGAATGAACCTGTAGTTGAACAACCAATAGATGAAACTAGGGATGATGTGGTTGTATTGGATACACCACAAGATACTACTCATGAGATGTCTAGTACACAGGTGCCTCGTCGTAGTGGAAGGAATGTTAGGCCACCTATAAGGTTTATAGGTCTGGGAGAAACTTATGAAGCTATCTCAGAAGAGGCCGAAACTGATCCTTACACTTACGAAGAAGCAATGAATGATATAGATGCACATCATTGGGTTAAAACTATGAAATCTGAATTAGATTCCATATATTCCAATCAAGTTTGGGATCTTGTAAAGGCGCCTAACGGCATTAAACCTATTGGTTGCCAATGGGTTTACAAGAGAAAGAGAGGGATAGATGAAAAGGTTGAAACCTTCAAAGCAAGGCTAGTGGCGAAAGAGTACACACAAAGAGAAGGTATTGATTATGAAGAAACATTTTCACTAGTAGGAATGCTTAAGTTTATCAGAATTCTCTTATCCATTACTGCTCATTATGATTATGAGATTTGGCAAATGGATGTCAAGACTGCATTTCTTAATAGCAATCTTGAAGAGGAAATCTATATGGCGCAACCAGAAGGTTTCATAGCAAAGAACCAAGAGTATATGGTATGCAAGTTGAAAATGTCCATTTATGGACTTAAGCAAGCATCTAGGTAATGGAATATCAGATTTGATCAAGCAATCAAGTCATTTGGTGTTGAACAAAATCTTAATGAACCATGTGTGTACAAGAGACATCGAGATAAAGTAGTAATGTTCCTAGTGCTTTATGTTGATGATATTCTACTCATTGAAAATGATGTAGGGGTAATGTCATCTGTAAAGGTTTGGTTGTTTAGCCAATTTGATATGAAGGACTTAGGTAAGGCTAACTATATTCTAGGGATCAAGCTTTGGCAAGATCGCAAGAATAAGAGGCTAGGCTTATCACAAGTTGGATATATAGATAAGGTTCTAGAACGGTTTAGCATGCAAAACTCTAAGAAATGATTGCTTCCTTTTAGACATGGAGTTCCTCTGTCTGATGACCAAAAGCCTAAGACTCAAGAGGAAGTAGATATGATGAGACAAGTTCCTTATACTTCTGTAGTGGGAAGTCTTATGTATGCCATGCTATGTACTAGACCAAATATTTGTTATTCAGTTGGCATGATCAGTCGATATCAATCAAATCCAGGACCAAAACATTGGCAAGCTGTAAAGCATATTCTCAAGTATCTCCGGAGAACAAGAGATTATAAGCTTGTTTACCATTGTGAGGATTTGATTCCCATTGGCTATACAGATTCAAACTTTCAAAAGGATCTAGATTTCAGAAAGTCCACATCAGGATGTGCTTTCACCTTGGGAGGTGGAGCCATAACATGGAGGAGTGTCAAGCAATCTTGTATTGCGGACTTCACCATGGAAGCAGAATATGTTGCTGCTTGTGAAGCAGGAAAAGAGGTTGTATGGCTCAAGAAATTCCTTTTTGACCTTGGTGTAATGAGAATGGAACAAGTTCCCATCACATTGTTTTGCAACAATATTGGTGCAGTTGCACAATCAAAATATCTAAGGAATCACAAGAAAGGAAAGCACATTGAGAGAAAAGATCACATCATTCGAGACATCATTGCTCGTGGAGATGTAGTGGTTGCAAAGATTGAAAGTGAAAATAATCTAGCAGATCCCTTTACCAAAGCATTGCCTCAAAGAACTTTCGAGTCACATTTGGAGAGAATGGGAGTTAGATTAGTGCACAATAGTCTTTAAGGCAAGTGGGAGATTGTTGGGATTAGTGCCCTAGAATCTTATTGTGTGATGTTATGTACGATATTATGTAAGACATTATGTTTGACATGATGTATGACTTAATATTGTAATTAATAAAATTGTTTTATTATTATCTAAAATAATGGTAACATGAATATTCGGACATTATCATTTAGTCCATGAGATGCATAGTATGTAATTTATGTGATTTAATCACAGAAGATATAAGTCACAAGTTTTTTGTAAACTCAGAATTTTAGTTCGTAGTCGGTGATGAAATTGGGCATTTCATCTGTTTCATTTGTGAAGACTATAACATATCAACTAAGATGATTTGTCTTAATCATGAAAATAGAGACTTCTAGTTGATATGTTTTAAGAGTTAAGACATATTGAACTGGACCGCTGTGAGATTTATTATTCTCCTAACGACTGTCAATTGAATAATAAATATCACGACTTATATTTATATGAACTCTTAATCCTAAGAGAATAATAGACCTGATCATGAAGTGTAGGTTGCTTTGATATATCAAGAGTGAGATCTATAGTAACGGTCAAAACTTCAGTGAGCTGGGCAGCCACATTTAGTGTTGATGGAACATATATTCTCAAGATGGAATTCATAGTCTCTTAACGAAGATATAAAATATTTCCTTGAGATAAGTTTAATGGATTTAATTATTCAGAGAGTTAGGACTAATCACTTTAGTAAGAAATTACTAAAGTATATATAATATTTATAAAATTGGATTTCATAAATATATGGTGAATAACTTAAAAAGATTAAACTTTGTACTCAAGGATTAAGATGTAATAATCTACAAAGTGACAGTCTTCTTTCATGACTTTGTATTACTAAGAAAATTTTATGAAGGGGTTACTTGTATAATAAAGTCTTGGGATATAATTTATTAATAAGGCCTAGAATGCAATTATATTTATATAGTAGTATTAAATATAATTAATGGTAACTTTGGACTTGTCAAGAGTTGATAGAAAAGTCCAAAGGCCCATTGGAGCTAGTGTCTTATTGGTACCTTTTGGTCCCACTCCCAGCCACATACTAAAACCCAATTGGAAAGGCTCAATAGGCCAGCCCAATTAGATAATCAGTTAAACATAAAGGGGGACACATACAGAATATTTATTAGAGAGAAAAAGAAGAGAGACACCATTGTGAAATGGTGTGTATGTGTGAGTAAAGCCACTTAATTATTCTCCCTTGGAAACTGATTGAGAGACCACACATCTTAGGCGATAGTGGAATTGGAGTGAAGATTGAAAGTGTTCTTGAAAACTTCTGATCTTTGGTTTTGAAATTCACTACACCAAGGTACACTCTCTTGTTCTATATTCTAAAACTTACTTAATCCATGTTATCAATTCTGAATGAAGTAGATCCGTTAATTTTCCGCTCCATTTATGCATATTTCTAACTAGGCTATGGTCTTATGAACTTTTCAAGTTAAGATATACCTTTGGATTTAGGGACAAGCCTCTTATATGTGAGAACTTCTTTTTTTTTTTTGTCCTGCAACATCTTAGGGTATACCATAACTTTAGGGTCATCCCTTCCATTTTTATATCTTATATTTGTCCCTTAGTATAGGTGAACACATGATATATGGTTGAACAAGTAAGAGATATATAAAGAGTACCCGTCATGGTAGGATCTAGGATCTCTCTAGTGTGGGTAGGCTCCCTAAGGCTAAAAGGATAGATAAGTAGATCACTCACAACTAGGTGGGCTATGTTCCAACCAAGGGCCTAAGTGGACCTTATAGTGGATTGGTAGAAAACCTTTAACGCACTCGAGGCCCATTATAGGCGATGGCACCGATTGTGAGTTGGTGGAATGAAGTTCAAAAAATTTGGGCTCGAAGGGAGCCTTCCATCTTCCAACTCATCACTAACCAAGGTTAAGGGACAAAAGAACAAGTGATGTGTGTGCAAAACAAGTATTGAGACAATTTTTATTAAAGTTAAGATATAGGACACATAGGAATTAAACTCATAATCCCTAGTGGAGTTGCCACTGTGAGCACAACGGAAAATGGAGTCGCCACCTAGTTATGTGGTCTAGGAACCATGAATATAGTGTTCTTTTGATGAAGAACCTTTGAGCTTACTACAGGAGTTTGGGTATAGAGTTTAGGTACGCTCTTGGGAAGGTGTTAGGCACCCAAAATCGCCCAATCCTAAGGTTGGCCTCCCATCATTAACGTGTCCTATATCTTAACCCTATTAAAAATTATCTAACTACTTGTATTCTAGACTCTCACACACACTAACATGCATCTAACAAACAACATGGCATCCTTAACCCTAGACAAACATACTTAACCAAACAAAAGAGAGAACCAAACAAAAGAAAACCTAATCATACATCTAACATATGAAAAACCCTATCTAGACAAAACATGGTAAGAAGCACATCATTAAACAAAACATATCAAACACCTAAAATTAACATGTTAGAAACCCTAATCATACATCTAAGAAAACCTAACACAAATCCATGAGCATTGCTAATGCATGACTTACCCTTGACTTACCTCTCAGTAGCATAACACCTATGACATTAATGCATCAACATGTGAATGAATGGCATTAAAACGAAGAAACCTTAGACCAAGCCCTAATCTAGACATGTGATAACCAACAAGCATTTGAAAAGGTGAGCCAACATTTGATGAGGCTTAAAACAAGTGAAAAAGAGGCTATGCAGAGAAACATGTGAAGATAGAATCAAAATAAACAAAAATTAGGGTTTTCTATGTAACGACATCACGCACGTTAGAATAAGTTTGCGTATGCATGAGTTCAACCTACGTGAGTAGGCTAGATCATGTGTACGCAAATCCTTACCTAGAAACCCTAATCAACACAGAAACAAAGTAGCAACCAAAAAGTAAAATCTAACAAACCTAGCATACTTAAGGACATAGAAAAAACCTAAAACTAACCTAGATAAATATATATAAACATAAACTAAACACAAAAAGCAGATTAAAACAAACATTGAGATAGAAAAGAAAAAGAAAGGTTTCAAAGCATACCTTAAAGCAAAAGCTCCCATGCTTGATTTTTGACCATTCCCCTCAGTCAAATCTATCACAATTCAATAAAAAAGTGATTAGTAATCTTAAACTCAATAGATTGGGGTCAGAAAAGATCCTAATCAAATAAAAATGACTTAAGGGTGTGAAAAACTCCCTTTTGATTTACTATTTTCTAGTGAATCTTAAGCTTTTTCCAGAGGATTTTAGTGTGTTTTGAAAATATACTATGTAAGGCTTTTTATAGTGGAAAAAATGGGGTTTGGAACATCTCTCAGACAATATGGGATTTGTTTCAAACCTCAGTCATTATTGCAGAAAACTTGCTTTTCTTATGCTTCTAAAACCTTAGCTATGTGCGCAGGATCATGCCTGCGTACGCATGCTTTAGCTCCTGTACGCAGGCCGAAGGTTACCTTGGTCAATTTATTTTCAAAAATAGATTTTTTCTCATTAAAAGGTTATGTTTTCCATTTTAACACACCTCAAGTCAATTTAATATCTGATTGAGCTCCAAATTTGCCCTAGGCCTTAGAGTTTGAGTATCATTGAAGAACAGGGGCCAGAGTTATAAGGGATACAAAATGTGGTGTCTACACCTATAATCAATGCAAAGCGTCCAAGACCCATCATGTTTCTTCACAAGAATGACAGGAGAGGAGTAAGGACTGTGGCTTAGCCAGATTACTCCTGATTCCAACATCTCTGAAATTAATTTTTCAATTTCAGCTTTTTGAAAATGAGGATAATGATATGGTCTCACCAAAACTGGTTGACTTCCTAGCGTCAAGGGAATCCGGTGATCATGAGTTCTTGATGGTGAAAGCCCCGTAGGTTCGACAAAGAGATCTTGGAACGGAGACAGCACCTGCTGTGAGATTGATCCTGTATCTGCAGAATTACCAACCTATGTTGTTGATGCACTTGCACAGAGAGAGAACAGTTGCAGCAAAATTGCCCGTTTCTCTTTCTTGATCTCTTGTTTTATTTCTTTTTCATTAACCAACCTATTAGCTGGTTTTGTTAGATCCTGCAACTCTATTGTTTTTCCTTCCATCCTAAACTTCATGTTCATTCTTAAGAAATCCCATAGAATAGGGCCTAGAGTAATTAACCACTGTGCTCCCAGAACTGCATCAAACCCCTCCAATGGTAATAAATAAAAATCCGAGACAAAGGCATTACCTTGCATTTCTACCTGCACCCCTTAACATCTTACCCCACTCATCAACTTCTCTCCATTTGCTACTGTCACATCAAATCTGCCCACTTTACATGGCGGTAGCTTTAATCTATCTGCCATGCCTTCAATCAAGAAATTATGGGTTCTCCCGAGTCTATCAGAATTGTGAGTAATCTCACCTTCATTAGAGCCTTGACTTGCATAGTTTGAGGAGCAGGTGTCCCTGCTATGGCATGTAGAGAAATGCCAAGTGCTTCCTCGGTAGACCTTGTTTGTTCCTCTTCATTTTCTTGATCCTCTACTTCTGTTTCATCGTCAGACCAACATGCTTAAATGGAAAGGAGATGTTTACAATGATGACCAGGCCCAAACTTCTCATCAAAATAAAAGCACAGACCTTTGTCTCGCCACTCCTTGATTTCTGTCGGATTCAGCCTCAGGATGGCGGTGTTAGCAACCATTGATTGGGGTGGGCTTGAATTAGATGCTGCAACTGGCTTCTTATTATATGATGTATTAAACACCCTTTGCTGGTTTTGATTTTTGGCCTCATATAACCGAGCCAACCCCACTGCAAATGGTAGAGTTGTAGGCTTGAGTGCTTGAATGTCAACTCTCAGGTAGTCATTAAGACTGCTAATAAAACACCCAACTTGTTGAGGACCTCGTAATTTGCCTACTCTACTAAGTAGTCTCTCAAATTGACTCTAATACTCCCTTACTGTTCTAGTTTGTTTAAGTTTAGTCAAATCACCAAAGAAATCTACATATTTAGTTGGCCTATACCTTGTGTACAACCCTTCCTTGAGTGTAGTCCATGTGAGTTCCTCTCCTTCGTCCTAAAGTAATTGATACCACAATTGAGCTTCTCCCTCAAAGTGGTAAGCAACTAAAGGTAACTGCTCTTTCGTGGGAATTTTTTGAAACTCAAAAAATTGTTCGGCTCTACACACCCAACTGATTGGATCTTCCATGCCGTTAATGAGTGGAAAGTCAAGTTTGGTTACCTTTGGGATAACCGAACCATTTGAGCCCCACTGTCCTAAGTTGAATCTACCTGAAAATCTTTCTCCCTCGCCGTGCCGATGAGAACTCTCTACCCTTTCAAGTACTCGTATGCTTTTCAGAACGAGTATGCATTGCAGCAAGCATCTCATGTATCTCCTTCATCACCTTTTGTCGTTTCGCAACCATGGAAGTCAGGTTGTTAACCTCACCTTCCAATCTACCCACACGATCCTCAGCCATAACCTGCCCTGATACCAAACTGATACCACCCCCACCTAGGCCGCGTGCTACACCTCTTTTCCCGTGTGGGACTATGGTTAGATAGAGGAAATTCTGGAATTAACAATATAGAAGAAGGATAAATTTCTGGTTATGCTTTGAGGGATAACCGAGACCTCTTTAGCAAGTGAAAGCTTGATTTTTTACTAGAATATTCAGATGACTTCTTATTATTAAACGCAAGCTATAAATAGCCTACAACTGAGCATACAATGCATTCCTAATTGATAAAGATAAAATAACATACAATAACATCAACTCCTATCCTATTTTCAACTCCTATTGGACACACCCAAGCAGAGCCAAGTAGATAAGCAAGTTGGAACAAAAAATCTTCATTGAAATTTTGTTTTTTCTTGGTTTGGCCATTTTCGTGTGCCAAGCATTGAGATATGCTCTGGACTATCTCAGAGGGGAGAGGATAGGGGTGGAGTGGAAAAGAGACCACTGATCAAACCCTTAGCAATATGCCTGTAAGATGCTTCTGTTAAGTGAATTCCATCCCAGTTTACATGAGCTGATGGATTATTACAAGCTTTGGATCCAATGTGGCCACACCTTGCTGAATTGTTGAAATTGTATGGTCCACCACCTCCGCAACAAGCTGTTAGAGTACTATTGAAAAAACCTGCATGCATCAATAAGCCTAAACTTAGATAATGCTGTAATTAACTTTGCATGGGTATCATAGATTTCACTTCCAGCTAGACTAATTAATCAATGTAATGGCTTGATCAGCAGT
Source organism: Quercus suber (assembly GCF_002906115.3). Classification (NCBI taxonomy): domain Eukaryota; kingdom Viridiplantae; phylum Streptophyta; class Magnoliopsida; order Fagales; family Fagaceae; genus Quercus; species Quercus suber. The sequence goes on from NW_027070194.1 coordinate 122,217, forward strand.
CAAGACCAAAAAATCTCTCCTATTTCATTTGAAATGAAGAGAGAATCATGATCCCTACCTCTTTATCCTCCAAAAATGAGCTTGGAACATCAGAAATGGTAAAATTCCATGTCCCATTAGGCTAGATTATAAGTAGCACAAGTCGTATCCTTAGGTTCAAGGTAAATAAATAAAAAAAATAAAAAAACAAACGAAGCAAACTTATTATATATATATATACACACACACACACACACACACACAAATTGTCAACAACCAATGCCACATGCCCAATAAAAAGAGTAAATTGGATTAATGCCAAAAGAGTGGTATAAATGTGGTTGTATTTATCAAACAGTTGGAGAGTTTCAAGTAGGAAATAAATAAAGTAGGTATGTCCAAATGGTTCTTGAAATAAGGTGACTCACTTTTAATGGAACTATTGACTGGTCCATTGGAATGACATCACACCATTACTAAGTTAGTTCATGCATGTTCGATTAAGATCCTCTAAGGTACTTAAAATAACTGTCTCAATGAATTTTTAAAATTCTATTAATTCATTTTAAAATAAGTGGATTTCATCTTAGCATGTCATTCATTTCCAAATGACTATTAATTAAGTATACGGTGTGACAAAAATTAAATCTTTGTATACATGGAAACTTGAATTTGAATATTAATATTAGTGTAATTGTCTACATTTTTTTTGATGTGTTACTTACAGGTCTTGATTTTGCAACCCAAAAAAAAAAAAAAAAAAGGCACACATAAATGGAAGAAACATGTAAAGCTCACCGTAATGTCGCGGTGCGTGAAAGAATCGAACGGCTGCACCATAATAGTCTGCATAAATGATCCTTGCATGTGGGTACTTCTGTCTCAGCATCTCGAGAGAACGTTTTAGCTGATTGTTATGGTACTTAGCAAAAGAATTAAAAGCCTTTAGGCACCCATTTTTTGGGTCATAGTCAGCTTTGTTAGGACTTTGAAACAAGGTCATATACACGGCTGAGCACCCAATTGGCAAATTGCCCGGCACCACTAGCTCCACCGCACCTTCCTCTATCAATGCCTAATCATCATGAAACGTGAAATCTCATGAAAAAAAAAAATAGAGAGAGAGAAAGAGTGAGAGAGCTAGCCAGCCTAGTGATGCTATGATAACTTTAACAAATGTGTTACTAATAATAATTAAAAAAAAAAAAAAAAAAAGGTGATTCAGATACTCATTTATTAATTTATTATTTAAATTTACCGGAAAAATGCTAAATTTTAATACAAAATGTTTACAGTCTTAAGCAGAAATCAATTTGAAATGTGCACACTTCAATATGATAATAATCGAGTGTTTGAATTTCATTATTAGTGACACGTCAGTTTGAAACATTTACATAATAAACTAAATTTGTAGTATTCTTCATATTACTTATTCTACCAGTTATATTCACTAGTTGCTGGATTGTCACTATATATTTTTGTAAAATGTTTTATCAAAGTTTTGTAAGATAAAATATTTTATAACATTTTACAAAAATTTTACTGTCAATAGAAAATATTTTAAAGTTTAACAAAATTTTTTACAAAGAAACAAATTCAATAAAATGATAAAAATGTTTTCTGTAAAACATTTTATAGCGATAAAAAAATAAAAACAATAGTAAAGTTTTTAATGTGTTTTAAGAAAAAAAATTTAAGAAAAATGATAAAGTTACCACATATTTTAGTACAAAAAAATAAAAATTGATGAGATAAATATATGGGTGTCATTTAAACAACATGTATAATAAAGGAAGTATTGAATTACTATTTTTTGTGATTAAAATTTTTTTGAAGTATCATATTTGTAATATTTTAATGATGATTTTGGCCACCTGTCTAGCCCGACATGAAGAGTTTGATCATTTATGAGTGAGCTTACACTGGTGGCCTTAGTAATTGCATCAACGACAACGGGGACGAAAGCTCGAAGCTTTTTAATGCTTCCACCGACAAAGAAAGCGTAGTTGTAATCGTTTCCACCAATCTCTCCCACGAGAAAGAGCGACTTCTTGAAATAGTTGTCACAATCTATGACAGAAATGAAAGGTTGTATATATCATAAAAAGTTGATGTTGAAAAAAAAAAAAAAGGATTAGTGTAATTACAGGTTTTAGGTAAATGTCACCTTGTTTGGTCGTACAGAGGGAGGACTTCAGCTTCTTAAACCAACCAAGCTGAATGCTCAAAGAGTCCTTAGTCCATAGGAGTGATTCCAGTTTTAGTTCTTTGAAGAATTGTGGATCAAGTGCGGTGGCTCCAGCAACAGCAAAATTTACTCCGTGCTTGAAATCATGACCATTGTCTATTGCTAGATAGGGAGGGAGATATGGCAGCCCATATGCCTCAGCTACATTTTAATTCACCACAGCTGATTAATAATTTAATGTTGACATGGGATTTTACAATCTATATCGATTTTAAAGTGAAGTCATTTTTCTATACTCACTTTTTGACTACACTCAATATAGCAAACTCTTTATTCTCTTATCCAGTATTCATAGCAAAGTTGTTAAAAAATATAGTTTTTAGCAACTCAAAATACTATTTTATCTATTTTAACATCTCATTTTATAATATATTCAGTATTAAAGATTTTATTTTAACATTCAACACATTAAAATAATATAAGCAACACAATAAACAAATTTTGAAACCATCAACACAATCACAACCTTCAAAACATTAAAATACTATTTTTTTTGAAACCTCACATTAAAATAAATAAATAAATTTTGTTTTAAGTGCTCAAACTCTAATTTTTTTGAGTTTACTTATTTTCTGTAGAAACATTTTTAAGGATTTGGTTGCTAAATTGACTTTTTAGCCAAATTAGCATTTTTATTGGAATTGCTCACATTCAATGAAAACACTCATCATAAATTATTACTTTTTTAGCTAGCAGAGTGAAAAAATTTAACTATATATATAAATCGTACATAGCGCTAGTGCTCTACAAACTTGTTGAGCACTGTACCTAGTGTCTTGCAAAAATTTGAGTAGTATTGAAGAGCTGGACGTGGACCTATTTTTGGTTATTCATAGATATAGATCTTTTAAATTTTACTGAAAAGTGAAAAGAAATGTTTTGAAGAGTCAAATGTGTTATTTCTTATTAAATTTGTCACTTGTATCACTGCTTTAGCATTTAAAAATAGTTTTTCTTCGTTTTATTATTATTTAGTGGAAGAGTTTAGATTAATTCGAACCGAGTTTTTGTTCTCTAAACCACAGCTTTTAAGCTCAATTTCATTTTCATATGATCTTGTTGTGAATTGAATATAGGAATTTAACTAATAAGAATAATGAAGGAAGAAGAAAAGCAAGTAAAAATACCAATGAAATCAACCACTAAGCGTCCATCGGAGCACCGGCCAGTTGCGTTGTGAAAGAAGGTCTGACCATAAGGGAGCTTCCCTATTACTGGAAATGCAAGGGCGCCAGAAAGAAGAAAATTGCCTGTGTCACTAAGAGAGTCCCCAAAGTTGAAAATTGACTCATATCGCTGAGGACTTGATAGTACTGTCCCCAAAGTGAAGAATAAGAAGGATAGGAGGGGAAAAAGTTTCATGGTAAAAGCCATGGATGAAGATGAGTTGCCAGAAATGTATGTTGAATATATAGATTTTTTTTTTTTTTTTAATATATAGATTGTTGTCTAATAATAAAAGCAACTGTCCAAGGATTAATACAGTTGTGTATTAAATGTAAGACACCCTTACGTAACCAGATTTTTGCATCTCTTAAAGAAGTTAGTTACCTACCATTATTTAAAAAAAGTGTTCGGATGCCTTTTGAACATTTGTAGGGTAATTCTATGGTACCTTTTTTTTTTTTTTTTTTTGGTTACGGTAATTACAAGTAGGCAATTTGCTAGGTTGTTAAAACATTATATTTGTTGGTTTCATCTTCACATTATGCAGTATAAATCAAAAATAAAGTCAAGACTTAGAGTTAGAGGGGGCATAATTTTTCTTAATAGGGATGTCAAGATTTTCTTTAATGAAAGCGTTGAGATTTTCCTCAACTGGTTCATCATGATTTTTCTCAATTGGGACGTCTAGAGTTTCCTAAATTGGGACATCAAGATTTTCCTCAACATTTAATGATTGACAATGTTGCACTACTAGTATTAGCTTTTAAATCATTTGAAACTTTTTTATTGAAAAAATCAAATATGGTAATTGACTTTTTTCATAATCTACAAATAAAATATAATTTGAAATTATTATGTCATTATATATAGTCAATAATCTACAATCATTGTACATAATAGACAAGCACTATACACACAAGTGCCCAACAATTAACTAATAAATTTTAAAGTAGCAAAATATTTCTTTATTTATTTACCCAAAAAAAAACATCTCTTTAATTTTTTTAAAGACACCAAACTACTAACGGACAAAACTACATAAAAAGCATATAACATCACATGGGCTGCAATAGGTGCTGATGTGTTGCTGGTGTTGTACTGTAGCGTGTTGTGTTTGTTTATGCATTTTCATTAAACAAAGAGAGGACTGCTGGCTGAACAACTTTTTATTTATAATATATATATATATATATTTATATATTTATATGAATTTTTGTCATTGATTAAAGAGAGAAATATGAGTCTAGACAAAACTAACGTACCTCCTTCTATGACTCTCATCTCTGCCTCTCTCTTCTTCACAATTTAGTCAAACAAGCATGAGAAATTCACATATGAGAGGGAGGGATACAATATTCTCATCCAAAAAATAAATAAAATAAAAGAGATTGGATAAAAATTATCAAGCTTAAGCTGACAGGGGCAGGGCAATGATGCTGTGGACTTGTGGTGGCTGGTGGAGTCAGGTGTGGTCCAATGCCCCACTAAAATAAAAGAAAAAGTTACTGAATGAAGGTACTTGTAGGTCCTGTGAATAGTACACGGGACCCACAAAAAATACACTTCCGCTGGAGAATGCGCAAAATGTGGTTCTCAAATGGAGGCTAAATCTACTTTTTACTTACATTTTTGTTTAAGCATAACCAAACGAGATTGTTGTCTGGTTTCCAGTTGAACTGGCTAGTCCAGTCCAGTAAAATCATAAAAAAAAAAAAAAATAAATAAAGAAGAACCATCGATTGTGACAAAGTATAGTCACATATAATGTTAGTACTGCATAATGTGAGGATAGAATCGTCAAATGTGAAAAAAAATTATCGAATATAACAAAAATACAATAATATGTAATGTTTGTACTAAGGACGGAGCTATTGTTGGACATGGGAGGGGGGGGGGGCAATGGCCCCCTAGATTTTTTAAAGAAATTTTTAGTATATATATAATATTCTTTTTTAGAAATTGTTTCAATAAAATTGCACTTTGCCCCCTCAAAAATACTATTAATATTTTTAAAAGCAATAAAAAAATATTAGCCCAGTAGCAAAAATTAAGCCCAAACAACACTCCAAAATAAACCCAAGCAAACCAAAAAAAAAGAAAAAAAAAGTCAAAGCCAATTCTAACTAGAGATCTAACTAGTCTAAGAGTAGGAAAACATCCAACGACAAGACACACATATAATAAAAGAGAAAAAAAATGGGATTTCTAATCCAGTCAAAATAAATAAATAAAAATAAAACCTAACTTAAGGCAAAACGCAGAAGACCTTAGATTGAGGAGTTGGGTAGCAGTAAGTAGCAGAAGCAGAGGCAGACTAGCACCCCACACCTGACTCCACCAGCCACCACAAGTCCACAGCATCATTGCCCTGCCCCTGTCAGCTTAAGCTTGATAATTTTTATCCAATCTCTTTTATTTTATTTATTTTTTGGATGAGAATATTGTATCCCTCCCTCTCANTAAAACACAGTTGCTTAGATATCCATTTTCTTCATTAAAAAAAAAAAAAGTCAATTTTCTCTAATAATGTAATGGTGATTTACAGAATGCAATGAAATCATTGGAAGCTCTATATTTCTTGTCGGAGAGATGGGAGGCGATGACTATAATTATATGCTCTTTCTGGAATAAGCCTAGAAGATATGCCAGCATACGTGACACTGGTGGTAAAAGCAATGGCTACAGCCATTAACGTAAGAGCTTATGCTTACTTATACTGTAGAGAAATATTTCTTTTCTTTATAACAATTTTTCTTAATATAGCATTTAGTTTATCACTTATAATAAATTTTAGTTCTGTACCTAGAACTAGAAGTGATATTTCGCCTGCTACAAGAACCAAGAGGTATGCCTCTCGCTGAGAATCTTCTTGGTAGTATTGTCGTGAAGCCTAACTATCAACCTAAGGTGCCGATGAGTAAAGTCAAAAGGACCATAGATAGGTAAAGGCTAGCGCGTAGGGGCGGACTAGTTGTTCATTAGGGCGAGTCTCAGCGAGACAGACTAATATGAAACCTTAGGCTTTGGCACAATGTTCACTATTCCTTTCTTTCTGCGTGGCCAATCATGGTATTAGCCTTGAATTTATGACATCTGCTATTACTTATACTCCAACAAAAAAGGAGTTTAAAGAATTTTGCTTCAATGAAAAGAAATGTCTAAAATTTATATATTTACTATTAGGGATTTGTACTTTTCATGTTTTAAATATCAAGTCTCTTGAACTAAACATGTTCCTCAAATACTATCTCCCAAATGAACTATTTAAAAAACAATTTATGTTTGTATATATGATTTAAACTATTGCCTTGCAGGAGTTGATTGACTTAGGGGCAGTGACTCTTTTAGTTCCTGGAATCTTGCCAATTGGTTGCAGTCCATCCTACCTAACAAAATATGAAACTGAAGATATTGAAGAATATGACCCTGAAACTGGCTGTCTTACAAAGTATAACAAGCTTGCTGAGTACCATAATGAACAACTGCAGAAAGAACTACAAAGTATTCAAGCACTAAATCCTCAAACCAATATCATATATGCAGATTATTACAATGCTTCAATGGGTTTCTTTCGTTCTCCAGCCCAATATTAACTCAATCTTCTTAATAATTTTCGTTGTTTCCCACATTATTACCAAAATTGATTGAATATTATTATATATGTTAGTAGAACTCTTGCTTGAGAAAAATGAACAATAGGATGGCAAGAAAGTTAATTAATGGGACATTCCAATTGCCCTTTCTTTCTTTCTTCTTCTAACTTCTTTAAGTACAAGTCTCAAAAAGATTTAAATCCAATTTCTTTTTGTAGAAGCCCTTTGATCCCTTATATTCAAAAGCGTTAAAACCCTTGGAAGAGTAAATATTTATTATACCAAAAGCTTTGGTGCTAATTAATGTCGATTTCAGGGTTTACTCGTGAAGGAACACTCAAATCATGCTGCGGAGGGGGAGGCCATACAATTATCAACACATCACATGGATGCGGCCAGCCATCGACAATTCTTTGTGATGACCCGTCACAGTATGTTAGTTGGGATGGCGTTCACTTAACAGAAGCAGCATATGCATGGATTACCGTTGGTTTACTAGAAGGGCCATACACCACTCCTCGACTTAGTACCTTGTGCATTTCAGAAAATGCCACAAAAATTCAAATGACCACGCATGAAAATAAATCATTTTCGGAGCATTAGGCATTTTAATATTCTATGAGTTTCAATAACAAAATTCTTTCTTTTTTTTTTCTTTTTTTTTTTTTTTTAATTTATATGCACAATATCATACATGTTTAACCGCGGCGGGCGGGGGGTGGGAGAGATCATGCCACTAATATGTATAAAGTTTTTACTCTCAAAAAGTCCACAGCTTATATTACTAAATTGTATGAAAAAGTCTTATTTGACCCCTGAACTTCCAAAAATCCTTTAAAGCATTAGTATCGGTGAAGCTAAAAATAAGACTACATTAGTAGGGCCAAAACCAAATAATTTAACTCCACGATTCACAGCTAGTTTTGGCTATGTACGATAACTCAAATGTAAATATATACATATATATATATATTATTCAGTCTCTCTCTTTTATTTATTTTTTTCTCTCTTTCTCTCTTGCTTCTCTCAATTCTTTCCAGCCTCTCTTTCTCTCCAGCGCCACCCCTATCTCCCTCTAAACTGAACCAAGCCTTCTCTTCGTGGTGTCACCTAGGTTCGTTGAGATCGTCGGTGTGGGTTCGTGGTGGTGATCCGGCGTAGGTTCATGGTGGTGGGCCGGTGTGGGTCGGATTTGTGTGGTTGGGTGGTTTGAATCGATGGGTTTAATGGTGGTATGGGTTGTTGCTAGATTACTGACTGGGATCAGTGGCTGGCTGGGTTGATTTTGCATTTGGGTGTGTGTGTTTACCAATTTGTATTGGGTCTTTCTGTGGGTTTTGTGGTTGTAGGGGCGGTGATGGTGGCTGTGGTTGTGGTGGTGTTTTGGTGGCTATGGGTTTGGTGGTTTGGTGTTTGATTTTTTTTTTTCTTTTTTCTTTTTTTTTTTCCTATGGGTTTGGTACTTGTGTTGGTGGTGATAGTGGTTGTGGTGGTGGTTTGGTTTTTTTGTTTGTTTGTGGGTTTGACTGTGGGTTGTGATTGAAATGGTGGTTTGGTAGCTGTGGATGTGGCTGTCGTGCTTCTGGTAGTTGTGGCTGTTTTGGGTGGTGGATTGTTTTTTATTTTCCTTGCCTTGGGCTGTGGTTGAGGTTGTTGCTGGTGGAGTGGTGGTGGTGGTGGACGTGGAGGTGATTGTGGCTGGTTGAAAAGATTGTGGTGAATATTTTTTATTTTATTTTAATGAGTTTTTTATATTATTTTAATTAAATAGTTAAAAATATAAATCTAATAATATTAGATATATTATAAAGTAAGAACATAAAATAGGTAAAATAATTTTTTGTGAAGTTATATTATTAAATATATAACTTTACTAATATAAATGTTCGTAATTATATTACTAAATTGCGCTAAAAAGTCTTATTTGACACCTGAACTCCCAAAACGTCCGTAGTTATATTACAAAATTGTACTAAAAAGTCTTATTAGACTCCGGTAAATTGACAAACGACTTTCTCCACCTATTGGGAAATGTAACTGCACCCTGTAATTCACCCAACTCTCTCATAACTCTCTTTTTACTTTTTTTTTACCTATATTTGTTTTTATTCATTTGTATATTTAATGGTTGAGATTTAAAATTATTTTTTGTAACTTTAAATCTCAACCATCCATACTAACTGGATCAGGTACAATACGTAACCAGTAACTGGTAAACTACCATTCCCACGACAACTTGTATTTTTTAATAAACCTATAGCAAATTTTATATTAAAATTTGGTCCCCACCTAATAACGATGGAACTACCTTTACAATGACCTACTTTTCTACTACTAGACTAGGACTCTTAAAATCTACCGACTTTTAAGCAAATTTAGAGTATAGAATTTGAGAAATAAACAAATAAATTGTCATGTTAATAGGTGTTATTAATAAATTATATTAAAAAAAAATTTAACACTATATTTTATGAAAAATACCCTATCTCAAACTCAGAGTTTTTGCTATAAACCATATTTTAACTACTTAGTGAGTATTTGGACTGCCCTGAAACAGAGAACACGTCTGTATTTGTGTGTTTTGCTGAAAAAAAATGTGAGTCTCAAGATACTATTTACGGACTCACAAAAATCATCTAAACACAAATTTTAATATAAATTTAAGTCTCATAGTACTATTTATATATGTAAAAAAATTATTTTACTACAGTGTTTTTATTTTTCAATAATAAACGGTATCTAAATAAATCTTTACAAGACAGGAATAAAATATTAAATTTTACATAATTTTTTTAAAGCATTCAAGGCATTGAGTCATGTAAAACTTCACAGCTATATTTTTATATTCTTAATATTTTTACATTAATATATTTTGAAGAATCAAATTATATCTTCAAAGTGTTTGTATTTATATTGATATTTTGATTTGACCGTTCTTGACAATGAATATTATTTTCATTATTTTAATGATATAAAATATATATTTGCTGTTAAAATTAATTAAGATTAATTTTTTAATCTTGTCCCCCCTAAATTCATGACTTTGCGACAACAGTCTATATGTTCCCTAAATTGCTACTCACAATTACATTGCAGATTAGAGGAATCATTAGCACCGAATAAGTAAGTTAAATTTTTGCCAAATTAACATAAATTTTACCATTCATTTCCAATAAAAGAAAGGGTTGTTAGGAGAACAGAAAAAGAAGAAAATGACGACCAATATTATATAGCTAACTTACTTGAAGATGTGTTGCAAAGATGGGCCAGAAAGTCCTTGAACCAATTTAATTGATATCTTAGAGTGACGTTTGTAAGTACAACCGATCCTATTTCCTCGAAAAAAGATGCATCCAATACTGTTGCTCCCGAAACTGCAAAATTTATACCCTCTTGAACATTTGCAACACTTTCATTCCAAGTCTTAAGATATGGTTGTGGCAATGGCAGTCCAAATAACTCAGCTGCGCGCAATAGAAGAGAAAACAAAGAAAACCCACAAATTAACAAAAGACAATAGAGAGATGAAAAGAAGAAGCTTAACATTGTTGGGAGTTGAATATATGAAGCTTGAAGAGTAGTGCAAGCATGCATGCATGGATGCGTACCAGTGAGGTCTACTATTAGACGACCATTAGAGCAACGGCCTGTTGGGAGGTGGAAGTAGCTCTCGCCAAAGGGAGGCACATAACAGCCGAAAACGTCTGCATCCAGATACTGCATATTTCCGCTATCGACATATGAGTCTCCGAAGCTATAGATAGATGTGTAGCAACTTCCAGCCACGCCTCTAATGGTGACTATTAACAGTGAGAGCAACAGTTTGATAAATGGTAATTTCAGTGACAAAAGAGAGGAAGAAAGATCCATGGTTGATGTGAATTTTTATTTATTCGCTCTCTCAACTTTATAATAAGCTTCGCTTGGCTAATAGTCTCCATGATTTGAATGTGCTGTTGTGACTCTTCTGACTTTTAGCTATCTCCTTCATTTATTTTTCTTGACTGAACATCATTCAAAATACAATTCACTTATATTTTAAGTTATAAAATCAGTTACTTGAAACTCTCCAAGGTTTGAAGGGTAGGTTTAGAAATAAGATGCAAAAATAAAGTCACCAAATTTGGAAATCTAGGTAGAAGAAAAAACAACCGAATTTTATTTTATAATAATAACATCTGAATCACTTTTTAATTTTGTTTTTGTCACGTGGTAACATTTAGATATATGATAAAATCAGTTACTTGAAACTCTACAAGGTTTGAAGGGTAGGTGTAGAAATAAGATGCAAAAATAAAGTCACCAATTTGGAAATCTAGGTAGAAGAAAAAACAACCGAACTTTATTTTATAATAATAACATTTGAATCACTTTTTAATTTTATTTGTGTCACGTGGTAACATTTAGATATATGACTGTGTCACAGTTTGAATGTACTACATGATTTGACGAGCCGTTGGTTCAGTAATGAAACCACTTTAATCTAAATTCATGTTAAAATTATTTTTAGTTAACATTTGGTTTATCCATATTAGTCTGCAAATTGTTTTATTTAACTTCCAACTTCCAAGTTGTTAAGGCCAGTGGCAGCTACATAGCTTTTCAAAATATGATAATTTGGAAATAATTGTTGTGTTGTTTCTTAAACACGATGATATTGAAAAAAGAAAAGGAAATAAATGACGAGGTTAAAAACAGATGAAAAGTTGATCAAATCAAAAAATCACCAAAGCCTGTGAAAGTCGAATACATGATAGCTTAGTACATATATAGTTATGTATGTTTTGTTCTTTCTTTTTTTCATCATAAATTATTAAATTCTCTTGTTTAGTATTGTTCGGTTTACATGGAATAGATTGGATAAATTTGTATTATGTAAGCATGTATTGCAGAGATGGAGCTAAGAATTGGAATTAGAAGGGGCAGCTTTGTTACAAACTACGTTTCGTGGTTCTAGCCTTTGAATCTGTTGTTTACCCACGAGGATTTTTTTTTTTTTTTTTTTAAGTGTTTTTGATGTGTACTGCTGGGTAAGAACAAAATTAGTTGGTTTAAAATTTTTTTTTAAGGGCCGAGTTGTTGTTTTGAGTAATATTGGTTGATTGGATTTTTTTTTTTTTTTTTTGTTGCAATTGGTAATTTTTATTGTTGGGCTAATTTTCTGGGCTTGTATATTATGTTTTAAATTTTATAATTGGATTTTTTTTTTTTTTTTTTGTTGCAATTGGTAATTTTTATTGTTGGGCTAATTTTCTGGGCTTGTATATTATGTTTTAAATTTTATATCTATAAATAAATTTTTAATATTAAAAATGATGAAAATGTTAGAGTTACAAATGTTTTTATAAATTGCTGATGTAGTTAATGGTTATTGTTATGCAAAAAAGTGATGTAAGTGGCAGTTCTAGATGCAAACTAATAAGAATTTGCTATCTCAATAGTTTGTAAAAATATTGTAGAAAAGTTTGTTATTATAGCCTACTCTCAAAAGAATTAATGATATTGTTAAGGGGGAAAAGTGTAATTTTATAGAACAAAATTGTTAAATTAATATCTACATATATACTAATAATTAAAAAAAAAAAATTAGGGGTCCACTGCCCCCCATGGTCCAAGAGTGTCTCGTCACTAATGTATTGAATCTCATATTGGGTGTTTACAATAGATGTTTTCTATATTTAAAAGTATAAATAAAACACTTATTACATTGTATATATATTAATAATCTAGGAGGCTGGTTTGAATAACGAGTTGAGATATTTCTAGCCCTCCACAACCAGATCCGTCCACCTAAATATAAATAAATAAATATAATATATATATATATATCTATATATATCTATATATATATTTACACTTCCTCACATATTCACCTACTTTATTTCTCTCATCTCTTGCACTTTCTATTTATTTTTTTTATCTTTTCATTTTCACAATTCTCTTTCTTAATAAACTCTAGTTGCTCTCTCTAAGATTTTGTTATTATTCTTATTCTATGTGATGCAGGACGTGGAAGCGTCAAGAAGCAGAACACGTCTACTTCTAGAAAACAAGAAACAAAACACGTTTGCTTCTAAAAATAACCTTGAATCCATGAGAGTTCCTTGAATCCACAAGAAGAAAAGGTCTGGAATCCATCAGAAAATAAAAAGACAAAAGTTTTTATTGATTAAATAATTACTTTTAAAAAACGTTTACAGACTGAGAGGCCTGTTTAAGGGCTCCATAAAACTTGTCAATCAAGAAAATATATTCTAAAATAACTTCTAATTAATACCAAACCATAACAAGAACCAAACTTAACCTAAATAACATTAAAAGCATCTAAAAACAAGGAAATAATAACCCTAAACCCTAAGACTCTGCTTGGGAGGAGGGAATGGAATGGAATAAAAAGAATAATTTTAAAATATTCTTCCCTTCTCTTGTTTGGGAGTTTTAATGGAGGGAATGGAAAGTCCATTCCCTTGTTTGGGAGTTTAAGTGGAAGGGAATGAAATGGGTAGGAGGGAACACTCATTCCTTTCTATTCCCTTAAAACCTCAAATTTTCATTTCCCCCGAAATTGGGAGGAATAGGAGGGAATGGAATTAGATTTAATGATTTTTTTACTAAAACTCCCAAAATACCCCTATATATTCAACCCTTTATTTTAAAACAGGGGTTTAATAGTAATATTGTCATAAAATGATTCCATTCCATTCCCTCCATGTTGCTCCCAAACAAGATTACTTACATTCCATTCATTTTCATTCCTTTCCATTCCTTTATTTTAAAACATCCAAACAAGGTTACTTAATTCCATATTTTTTTTTTTTTTTTTTACATAAAAATACCTTGTAATTAAATAAGTCCGAAAATTAGATTGTAGATTCTGTCCTACATTAGATCCCTCCATTAGAAAAAAAACTCGTCCTCGAGTCCATCTTTGAAATTTAAAATCTTCCGCTCCAAATAAACAAATACTCCAAATGCTTGAGCCCTTTGATTTTCTTTCCATACTTGCAACTCATCAATGGAATAAATATATCAATTTGAATTTCATTTTCCTTGTTCTTCATGTAATTGTAGGGATTTACCAAATAAGAACTAACAATTGAATCAAATCTATCAACCCCAATAAAATCAATAAATTTTGATGTATCGCTTACCACCAAAATAAAAGGATCTTGATATTGATAATCATTTGATTCGATTTTGTTAAACTCCTTAATAATTTCCTCTTCAATTTCTTCTTCAATTGTTTCTGCCATCTTGATTTCAAGATCTTTCTCTATAATAGGGTCTTTTTTAATCTCTTCCACAATCTTGATTTCAGGTTTCTCTTCTATAACAAGGCCTTCATTAATCTCCTCAAAAATCTCTATATTTTCTTCTTTGACTTCTATATATTCTTCAAGAAAAGTATTTTCTTCAACATGTAATTCTTCTCTTAATGATGGAATATATGACTCTTTAAAATAATTCAAGTGTGAACTTCTTGGCCAATAAAAATCTTGTATTGTATATGACAAGATTTCTTCATAATCCAAAGGATAAAATTTGATAGCAAGTATCTTTTTCATCCTTGGCCATGAACAAATTTTGTCTTTACCTTGTCAACTTCTATCAGATTGTACTTATTCCCGCCAACGTAAGGTATACTCACAAAGTTTATACAAAGCAAGTCCAACTTTTCTCTTATAAAAAAAATTCTCAAAGTCAAATAAATCATCTAGATCAAGAAACCAATCAAGAAAATCTTCTTTATAAAAATAACCATTAAAACTTGCAATTCTTCTATAAGGTCTATATGAAATTTTCTTACCAATAGGTTACCCATGAGTTATGTCTCTACGACAATTATCCCTATTGTTTCCATGCTCCAACGACAACATCTTTGCAAAGATATTTGTGAGTGCTTGTTGTACGTCACGTAATACATGCTAAGTTTTCAATCACCAGAATTGTTGTTGTCTCATACATGAACCACCAGACGAGAATAAGTCAAGGCTCTAATACCAACTGATGCAGAATGTGAAAGCACCAAAAAGCAAAACACGTCTACTTCTAGAAAATAAAAAACAAAACATGTTTGCTTCAAAAATAACCTCGAATCCATGAGGGTTCCTTGAATCCACAAGGAGAAAGGGTCTAGAATCTACTAGAAAACAAAAAGACAAAAGTCTAAATTTTATTAATTGAAAATTCCTTTTAAAAAACATTTACAGACTTAGGAGTCTATTTAAGGGTTCCGTAAAACTTGACAAACAAGAAAATATATTTTAAAATAACCCTTAATTAATACCTAACCATAATAGGAACCAAATTTGACCTAAATAACATTAAAAGCATCTAAAAATAAGGAAATAATAACCCTAAACCTAAAATAACATTTTTTTAACATAAAAATTACCTTGTAATTAAATAATTACAAAAATTAATTTGTAGATTCTGTCTTACATCACTATGTATACGTCTAATTTTATATCTTAAGACGTTTTTCAAGTTTGATAAAATTTTCATCTATTCTAATAAAAAATAATGTAGTATTTGTAATTATTTTTAATTAAAAAAACAAAATTTTTTTTCTTATTTTAGGGACCAAAAATTATTCAATTTAATTGAAATAATTTCATTTAGTTAATTGAGCTTGTCAACCCTCCCAACCTATTCATCCCACCGAGTTGAAATAGTTAAGATTTTTAACCGACGTTCTAGATTCATAGATTGGTGGGTTGGTGGTGTTTTCCCAACCTATCAATGGCGAGTTGGGAAAAAATATTTCCCTATACCTGCTCAATCCAAACCACACACACCTTTCTACTTTTATTTTTTATTTAAAAAAAAAAAATTACTATTAACCTTAAAATTCCAAAAATTCATAAAACAAAAATTCATAGTAACACCCAACCAACTTGTCACCTAAATTATACATACCTATGTATATGAATGTTATGTAATTATTGTTAGAAAAATATTAAGGAGTGAATGAGTATTGACTACTGTGGGGGATTGGGCCCAGAAGGCCCAAACAAACCCACTTAATCGAAGCCCAAAATAGGGCCTAGGGCCATCAGGGCAACTTGTCGTGATGCATGTGGAGGGAGTTGACCCCAGACCTTATAATCGTTAGGCCAACCCTAAGGCCGGGATGAAAAATAAATGGACACCACACCAAGGGAGTTCTAGGTGATCAGCCTAGACATCATGAAGAGGAAAGCAGGATCAAGACACTCACTTAACAGGGTCGGTAACCGAAGGCAGGCTGTGCTCGTGAGGATGTTCACTGTCGAGTGCTCATTGGCATCTTGAACAAGTTCCAAGAGAATCCTCTAAAGTCATGAGGATCCCTTGGGATTCTAAGGGATGTGGTAATAAGTGTGAAGTGGGGAAGGCAATGATGAGGACCCCACTAGCGAGAGGCTATAAAAGGGAAAGGATGACAAAGAGTAGGGGGTGGAAAAAATTTCTAGAGAATGAGGCACAGGGGGGGAAACACTGGGAAACACAAGGGGGGATTAAGGGAAAATTTGGGGAGGGTCGTGAACGAAGGACAAGGGAGGTCAAACCAGGTGAAGCTCAAAGCCCAACTAGTAGGATTGCATTGTAGCCCATTTATAAATTAATTGGGGGCCCAAACACCATCTTTCAAACTAGATTTTGTGCTCACAATTGGCGCTATCTGTGAGAATCCTACTTCACTTAAGTTTTTGAGCAAGTTTGTTGCTATCCAACCATGGAAGGACCACAGGTCGACGAGGGTTCCATGGGAGGAAATCAGTCAAGGGCCTCTTTGAGGGGTGGTAGAAGGCAGGAAAGGGAACGTAGGAGAAAGCAGCAAATGCAAGATGAACATGAGACCAGACTCGATTCTGATGAGGGATTTTCCCATAGGCAACGAACAGTATCATATAACCCCAAGCAGCCTCATCGCAGTGATCGGCTAAGGGAGTTGGAAAATTTGTGAAAGCAGGTCAACGATCTGGAGATTGAGTTAAAAGGTTAGAACCGCAGAAGAGACTGGAAGGACTCATCTGATGATATCAATTGCGTGGCCGATGAGTCATCTTGAGGCGGTGGCTCGCGTCAGTCGAGAGACTGATCACATGAAACTGAAGGGCATTATCGAATACCTCCACCGCAAAAGACACGGACATTGTAATTCCACTCTGGATGTAATGAGTCAGGCATTGAGGAGAACAACCCGATCACCATTCACTGATGAGATCGAGCATACAAAAATGTTGAGACAATCTGCGCAATCTCCATTCACCATCTACGATGGAAAAACCAACCCAATGGAGCACATGAGTCATTATATACAAATGATGTTGCTTTATTCTCATAATGATAGATTAATGTGTAAGTTGTTCCCCTCTAGGCTCGAATCGACAGCAATAAGGTGGTTTAACGATTTGAGGAAGGGGTCTATCCGAAATTTTGGGGAGTTACTACAAGCGCTCGAAGCCCGATTCATTACATGTAGCAAAGTTCCTCAACCGATCAGTTCTTTGTTACCTATGAATTTGAGAAGTTGTGAGACCCTTTGATCTTATACGAATAGACATTGGGATCTTTATAATGAGATAGGAGGGGGAATGAGCAAATGGTAGCCAACACCTTCTGAATAGGCCTCCTCGAAGAGTCAGCATTAAGAGATTCTCTAACCATGCGGCCTCCCAAACACATGAACTAGCTAATGAGAAGGATTAAGGAGTATAAGAGACTAGAAGATGATCGATTGCATGGCAAAGGTAAAGCCCCGGCCTCATCGTAGTATCGTAAAAAATATCGCCCCAAAAGGTTTCAGCAGAGGACTAGGAGAAAGCCAAGGGCACTTGTGGAAGGTTCAAAGCAATGTGTCGAGGGAGTTAACGCTACGTTCAAGGAACTGGTTTATAAAATCCAAGAATGCATTAAGAATGAGCCTTATTTTCGGTGGCCGGGGAAAATGGGAAGGGACTAAACTAGATGGAACTAGAGTTTATTTTGTATTTATCATAAAGAGAAAGTCCATACCACCTAGCAATGTTGAGTGCTAAAGGACCATTTAGATCAGCTTGTGAAAGTGAGGCAGTTGAAAGAATTCTTGGCTAGTCAAGAAGGGCGCTAACAACGTGCTCCCACCACCCCTTAGGATTATTGAAGTCGTTCATGCAATTTCTATGGGAGTCAGTAGGAGTCATCGAAAAGGCATGTTCGTCGTGATTCCACTAGAGATGGGGGACATAAATCATCTGGAGAATAGGCTCAAAAAGACCTCGGCCCTGATCATGTTCAGTGATGAGGACTAGGAGGGAACGTCTTAGCCTCATGACGATGCTTTGGTGGTGACGTCGAGGATTGGGGGATTTTTAGTTAAGAGGGTGTTGGTAGATCAGGGTAGTGGGGTGAAGATCATGTATCTCAACCTCTATAAAGGGTTGGGTTTGAAGCCCGAGGATTTGAACAAATACGATACCCCTTTGGTCGAGTTTGACGGGATGATAGTGATACTTGAGGGATAGATAAAACTCTCGTAATGACCGAAGGAAAGGAAGTTTAAGTGAATTTCATAGTGGTTAATGCTTTTTTACCATACACCGCAATCTTAGGGCGACTGTGGATTCATGTTATGGGAGCGGTACCTTCCACATTGCACTAAAAGATCAAGTTCCAGTTTGAAAATGGGGTGGCGGTGGTATGCGACAACTAGAAGGCAATGAGGCAATGCTTAGTAGATGCCATACACCACGAGATAAAGTAAAAGGAAGCCAAGCACTTATAGCAATTACAGGACGCTGAGGGCCAGTCGAGGGCGTAAGGTGCAAAGGAGTTTGTTCGGGTATGAATTCTATTGTATGACAATAGGTTCTTTCAAATAGGTAAAAATATGCAGTTGGAGGATCAAGTGGAGGTCTTGTTGGCATTGGTGTGTAATTTAGACATTTTCACTTGGAGCCCGTATGAAATACGTGGGGTGGATTCGGCATTTATTGTACATCGGTTGAACATTAATCCTTCTGTCATTCCAAAGAAACAAAAACCTAGAAGATCAGTGAAACCCCATGCGGAAGTATTGAAAGAGGGAGTATGGAAATTGAAGTAAGTGGGGGCTATCAAAGAAGTGTTTTTTCCCGAGTGGTTATCTAACACAGTAGTGGTAAGAAAGAAGAACGGGAAGTGGAGGGTTTTTGTTGATTTCACTGATCTTAACCGAGTGTGCCTAAAGGATCCTTTCCCTGTATCGAAGATAGATCAGCTAGTGGATGCTACGGTCGGGCATGAGAGGATGAGTTTTCTTGATGCGTTCCAAGGCTACCATCAGATTGCCTTGGCGCCCGAGGATCAGGAGAAGACCGCCTTCATATCCCCTAAGGCAAATTATCATTATACGGTGATGCCATTTGGATAAAAGAACAATAGGGCAACATACCAGTGAATGATAACCAGGATGTTTCATGATCGGATTTGTGAGACAGTGGAGATTTACATTGACGATATGGTCGTCAAGGGCAAGAAAAAGATAGAACATGTCCCTAACTTGGTAGAAGTGTTCGGGATCTTGAGTCAACATCAACTGTGGCTTAATGTGGAAAAATGTGCTTTTGGCATAGGGTTAGGCAAATTCCTGGGTTACATGATAACTACCCGAGGAACAAAGGTTAACCCCAATCAGATTAAGGCCATACAACTCCTTAAACCCTCTACTCACCCGAAGGAAGTGCAAAGGCTCATAGGGATGGTTGCTGCCCTTAACAGGTTTGTTTCAAGGTCAGCAAATAAATGTAAGACTTTCTTTCAACTTTTAAAGAAGTGGAAGGGTTTTTAATGGACCAAGGAGTGTAACTTGGCGTTCAAAGAGTTGAAGGTGTATTTGATCAGCCCATCTATCTTGTCTTGGCCTGAACCCAATGAGGATCTATACATGTACCTCGCAGTTTTCGATCACACCATAAGTTCGGTGTTGTTGAGACAAAAGGATGGAGTGCAAAAGCCAGTGTACTACCTTAGTAAAACACTAGTGCATCCCGAGACTAGATATTTGTTACTAGAGAAAGCAGTGCTAGCTCTTGTACATGCCATGAGGAAACTGCCGCATTACTTACAGGCCTATACGGTATGGAGGCTTACTGAACACTCACTCCATTCTTTGTTGAGGAGGTCGGACTTTACCGGGTAGATAGCCCAGTGGGTAACTAGGCTCTAGATGTTTGACATACGGTACAAACCAAGGAGTGCTATAAAAGGGCAAGTGCTTGTAAATTTCATTGCTGAGTTCACACCCGAGCCAAAGGCCCCAATTGGTGTATGCCAACTCATGGCCAGAAAGTGGCATGTATATGTGGATGGAGCCTCGAACACAAGGGGATCAGGGATTGGAATAGTAATGATATCACTCGAAGGGGTACGACTAGAAAGGTCGTTGAGACTGGGTTTCCGTGCCTCCAATAATGAGGACAAGTATGAGGCCCTTCTCTATGGTCCCAAAGCAGCCTGACAATTGGGGGAAAAAGAGGTGGAGATGTTCTTAGATTCAAATTTGGTGGTGAGCCAGGTGGAGGGTAGCTTCGAAGCAAGGAATACCCGCATGTAGCAATACTTGAAATCATTTAGAGCCTTACAGCAAACTTTCCAGAAAGTGAGTATGGCCAAGATACTGAGGAGTCAGAACAACCATGCTGATTCATTGGCAACCTTAGCCTCATCGTCAGATGAGAACATACCCCTAATGATCTCCGTGGAGTTGCTGCAATGGTCGAGTATAGAGTAGACTGTAATAGTTGCGTCGGTGGCTGAAATGAACTCAAGTTGGTTAGATCTCTACACTTCCTTTTTTTTTTTTTATGGGTCTTTGCCTAATGACCCTAAAGAGTCTGAGAAGATTAAAAGGGCCTCCTCTCGGTTTTGGCTGTCTCAAGATGGTAAGTTGTATCGGCGCTTGTTCAGGGGTCCCTACCTGTGCTGCCTCCATCTAAACAAAGTTATCGAACTGTTGGCTGAGCTACATGAGGGGGTATGTGGGGGACCAATTGAGGTGAATTTGTTGAGCATGAGGGTTGACAACTATGATCAAGAAGGTAATGATGCCCGGTTGGTCAGTATGCTGGACACATTGGAAGAAAGGCGGGACACAATAACCATTCGGCTGGCAGATTACCAACAGAAACTAGCTAAGGGGTACAATAGAGGAGTGAAGTGCAAGGAGTTCGTACCGAGGGACTTAGTCCTACATAAGGCCGTGAAGAACATGAAAGATTGGAATGCGGGAAAGCTTGCTTCGAGCAGGGAGGGACCTTACCAGGTGATAGCCATAGTTAGAATGGGGGCTTATTACCTGGAAGATATGGAAGAATGACCCCTCCCATGACCATGGAACATGTGTAATCTCAAGAAGTATTACCCTTAAGTAAATGGTAGGAAAAAAAAGGGTTGTAAGATGTACTTTTATTTTGTAAATAAATGCAGAATGAACAATTCAGAATCAACGTCGTTATACAGAATGCTTGTCATACTTAATTAATTTTTCTCTAAGGACAAAAACATGGTCTCAACCTAACCTGGTCACCAACCATTTGGAAACCTTAATGATTTTTCCTTAAGGACAGAAACATGGCCTCGACTTGACCCTGGTCACCGACCATGTGGAAACTTCAATGATTTTTGTCTAAGGACAGAAACATGGCCTCGGCTTAACTCCAGTCTCTGACCATGTGGAAACCTTAATGATTTTTCTCTATGGACAAAAACATGGCCTTGGCTTGACCCCAGTCACTAACTATGTGGAAACCATAGTCACTTTACTCTAAAGATAAAAACATGGTCTTGGCTTTATTTTTCAAGCATGGAAGCATTATCTCATTTCGGGTTATTAAGTCATAAATACAGAAGAGAAGAGATAGTGTTGATTAAATAATTGCTTGACAATGAAAATTCAATCATAGCAAGGAGGATATGGCAAGTTTTGCAAAAGAAAGAAATGACATAAAAGCATTAACATCCAAAACAGTCAAGAAATATTCTAGTGTATTACAAGAAGGGCACCAAATTTGGTTAGAAGCATAATGTACAAAACACCGAGCAAAAAAAAAAAGGGGGGGGGAGGGGGTAAGAAGTAAGCTAATTGGACGGGTCCTAGGGGTCAGCAGTTGAGGTTTTAGGGGTAGTGGCGATGCTCGAGCTAGTGAGGCTTGGGTTTGTTGGTTGAATGCTCTAGGCCTCAGTTGGGATAATGTTGCCCAAGTTCTCTTCATCCAACACCACGATATAGGCATTAATCTGCTCAGATAACTCCCTCATACTCGGGTTGCATCCCTTTCATCTACTTGACTTTTGGCAAGGGAACTTGGTTGGCATCCCTGAAGGGGGAGTTCTCCAGCAAGTCAAGGGCATTCACTATGTGTTAGGATTGGTGCCCTTAAATCCTATTGTAAGATGCTATGTATAATATTAAGTGTGACATTGTGTTTGACATTATGTATGACTTAATATTATGTTTAATAAATTTGTTTTATTATTATCTGAAATAATGGTAACATGAATATTCAGACATTATCATATAGTCCATGAGATGCATAGTATGTGATTTATGTGAAGAGTCACAGAAGATATAAATCACAAGTTCTTTGTAAACTCAGAATTATAGTTCGTAGTCGGTGATGAAATTGGGCATTTCATCTGCGAAGACTATAACATATCAACTACGATGATTTGTCTTGATCATGGAAGTGGAGACTTCTAGTTGATGTGTTAATATGTTTTAAGAGTTAAGACATATTGAACTAGACCGTTGTGAGATTTATTATTCTCCTAAAGACTGTCAAATGAATAATAAATCTCATGACTTGTATTTGCATGAACTCTTAATCCTGAGAGAATAATGAACCTGATCATGAGGTGTAGGTTGCTTTGATATATCAGGAGTGAGATCTACAGTTATGGTCAAAACCTCAGTATGTTGGGCAGCCACATTTAGTGTTGATGGAACATGTATTCTCAAGATGGAATTCATAGTCTCTTAACGGAGATATAAAATATTCCCTTGAGATAAGTTTAATGGGTTTGTTATTCAAAGAGTTAGGCCTAACCACTTTAGTAAGACTAAAGTATATATTTATGGAATTGGATTTCATAAATATATAATGAATAACATTAAAGGATTAAACCGGGTACTCAAGGATTAAGATGTAGTAATTTACAAAGTGGCAGTCTACATTAATGACTTTGTATTACTACGAATATTTTATGAAGGGGTTGCATGTATAATAAAGTCTTGGGATATAATTTATAGATAAGACCTAGAGTGCAACTATTTTTATATAGTGGTATTAAAAATAGTTAATGGTAACTTTGGACTTGTCAAGAGTTGACAGAAAAGCCCAAGGCCCATTGGAGCTAGTGCCTTATTGGTCCCTTTTGGTCCCACTCCAAGCCACACACTTAAGCCCAATTGGTAAGGCCCAAAAAGCCGGCCCAATTAGATAAATTGGTTAGATACAAAGGGAAAAACGTACAGAAATATAGAGGTGAGAAAAACATCATGAAAATGGTGTGCATGTGAGTTTTTGTCACTCACAAGTCATCCCTTTGTTACCAATCGAGAGACCACACATCTTGGGCATTAGTGGAATTGGAGTGAAGATTAAAAGTAGTCCCAAGTGCTTCAATCTTTGTTTTGAAATTCACCGCTTCAAGGTACGATCTCTTGTTTCTCTAATTCTGAAATTTACTTTGTACGTGTTATCAATATAGAATGAAGTAGATCCGTTTAAAACTTATTTTCCGCTGCACTCATCTTTATTTCCATCACTATGGCCATCCAGCCCTCCATAAACCTGTACTTTCAGGACTAGAAGATGATAGGCCCGACTAAGTTTTCAGCATCTTTGAAGCCCATATTGTAGTAGACTTGCTCACAATTGTTTGATGATTCTTTAAGATCAGCGAAGCTCTTTTTCCCTAGCCAACATGATGCTGGATGCGTCAACTAGCTTGACCTCGATCTCATCCAACCTCTCTGCAGCTGCTCGATAGTCTTCTTGGCAACTTCCCAGGCATTTTCAGCTGTAGTCACCTAGCGCTGCACCAAGCTCAGCTCCAAGGTCTTCTTATTCAAATTGGCCTCTGCCACTTGCTTTAGAGACTTCTCCTTATCAGCTTCCTCTACCATCCCCTTGTACCGACCCTTCACCGTGTGGGTCAGTTAAGAAACCTGAGACAACAAAAATTATGAGAATTAGTACAAACCAAAAGCTAACACTTAGAAAAATTGAAACACAACTAAGTAAAGAAGAAATTAAATGCAAAACGGAAACTTAGAAAGTAAAGGCACTCATAGCTATAGTGTGCCACTTCAGCTTGAAGATGAGATCATTGTTCCGACAACCAACGTAGTGGTCCATGTCATTGGGAAGCAGTAAAGCCTTCCCGAGGTTGTCAGAAACCTCTCCACCAAGGTCATTCCACCACGTACGAATAGATGAATAAGTCGGGAGGACCTTATCTCCTAACTAGAAGGTGCACTCCTACCCAGTAGCAAATGAGGTTGAGGCCATGTGAGAGCTAATCACGATTGGCTGCCAGTTAGGGCTTACCTTTTGGGGTGCCTTCTCTCTGTGTGTGGTCAGTGTTCTGATCACAGTCAATGTGGTTTGGTTAGTGGAAGGGGTACTAGATTCGGTATGACAGCTCTCAGCCCCTATTTTTCTCTTCCTTTTTTGTTGTTGTTGCAGTGTGGCGGCAGGAGTGGCTCTTTAAAAGGCGGCCAGGGGTACCACTTGTCCATTGACTGGTTGGGCTGTAGGGAACCAACAATTAAAGGCCATGTTGCAGCATTGAACCATCGTGTCAAGAGGATTCTGTGGAGTGGGTTCGTCTACCACTAGGTTGTCTATAGGAATATGCACGACCTGACTTTAAAACACAGTGTCCCTTGAACCATCCCAAACCAATTCGAGTGATACTGCTCGGAAAGCCCTGGGCCTTTGATGTCTGGCCTCCCTGTTCATAAGACGGGGCGACAGGAACCCTGGTAAACATATGTCTAAGTATGATAGGAGCGAGCTCCTGACCGTGAGAGCCCCCATTAAGCCTTCATAACTTGTGTAAGTGAGGGTGCACTCGAGGATTAGATGAAAGGCCCTAAGTTGTCCACCGTAGTGGACGAATATCTCGGATTGGAGGACAAAGTTCAGCTCTACAATGAGTACAACATTGAGGTCGGGTTGGAACCTTTTAGAGTTTGCAGACAAAGAATGGAGAGAGGTCGGTTAAAAAAATATTTAAAAAATAAATAAATAAAATAAAATAAAAACCTAAAGACAACTATGACAATAGGGGCTATGAGCAAATCTACGCGTCATAAAAATATTGACCTATCTGGCAAGGAAAGGTCAAGCATGTCAACTCTCCATTGAGCCAATTCCTGCTCACCCTAACAAACTCCCCCTCGGAGTTCCTATTAGAATTGAGAAGGCATTGATAACGCCTTAAAATGTATACTTGTTATATATTTATATGGGCGTTATCTCCATATTACTATGCTTAATTTGTATAATTAAGCCATGATTGGCATTAGTCTCTATTATTTATCTTTACTTAATTTCTTGAATAAGATGCTATTCATTGTGTATAATTTTCTATTTTCAGGAAATCATGTGAGAAAGATGAGTTTACAAGAATTTGTGAAAGAATGGAGGCCAAACTAGAATTAAAGTAGAGTTAAAGGACCATGCTTAAATGTCTAAGGAGGTGCAGTTGGAGTGCTTGGATCATCTACCATGATTGGAAGCTTCAAATAAGGAAAGAAATCAAAGAGGCAGAATCTGAAAAGGAAAAATCTGATTTGATCACTGATCAGTATTTTGGGCATATATCTGTCCTCAAAAATCCAATTGATACAAGGCTAAATGGGTTTGAACCATGACTTAAATATCTACAACTTTTCAGTTTTGATTCTTTCGAAATTCTCAATTTTTGAAGGCCGAAATTAACTCACAAGTTAATGCTGTAAACCTGGATGGAAATTAAAATGGTATAAGTTTTATTTTATTTGGACACTTAGACATTAGGGTTTAAGGAGGGAGGCAGTGAGAACGAATTTTGGCAGAGAAAACCTTGTATTTTTCTTTCTCTAATGGCAGCCTAAACTCTTTGCTAGGGCCAGGGGTTATGTTTCTTCTATACAGTATGAATATTCAATGTGATTCTTTCTAGGATTTTATCAACAACATATTTGATTGTTCAATTAGATTTCTTTCGATGTATTGGTTCTTCCATGCTTTCAATAAGTTCAATCATGTTTCTTTTATTGTTTAGATGAATTTCTAATTGTTTCAAATAGAAATCAGATTTTAAAATTGAACGGGTTTTTCTGAAAACTTTTCTAACCTCATTATTAATCGAGGTTATCATGTGTTCTTGAATTGTCTCAGTTCAACCGAATCATAAGTTTTTAATTGTATAAGAACAATCAATTATGAAATATATAATTTCTTAGATCACAAAGAATTTCATATCGATATAGGGAAACACCCCGATGCCCTAGTATTTACATTATTGATTTAAATCAGTTATCACTGTTATTCTTATTTAAAATTACCAGGCAAAAATTATTCTTCATCTTCACCAATAGTTTTTTTTTTTTTTTTAAATTACGTTGTCTTTGAATCTACCTTGTTCCTTGTGGTTCGACCTTGGTACTTCAAGAATTATATTGCTATGATCTCCTGCATTTGGGAGTGAGAAAGCAATTTTGGCGCCGTTGCTGGGGAGCTACTGTGTGTTCAGAGACAATTTTTGGGAGTAAAGCACAACTGGTGGAAATTCTTCTATTGGTAACTTCGTTCCATTTTCCCCCCTTATTTTATTTTTATTTTTTTGTTTGTTTTTAATTTATTTTATTTGATTGGCATTCATTGTTGCATGAGCATTTGGGTTAGAAACAAGAGAGGCAGATTAGAAAATTTTGAAACTTACTTTGGTAATCGTTTTGAAACACCTTTGCCTTCACCTTCTTCGTCAATCATGGGTGAGGAAACACGTAATAATCATGAGGAGAATAGAAGAACTATGTATGAATTGTTGCATCCCACACAAAATTTTGTTCCTTCATGCATCAATTTTCCGCCTAATGCACCACATGTAGAATTGAAACAAGGTCTATTAGCAATACTTCCTGACTTTAGGGGACAAGAAAATGAAAATCCTTATGTCCATGTTAGAGCTTTCGAAGAGGTAATTAGTAGTTTCTATGCACAAAATGTTATTGAGACTGCTAAGTTACGTTTCTTTCCTTTTTCTCTTAAGGATAAGGCAAGAAGTTGGCTTTACACCTTGAAACCTAGGTCTAAAGGAAGTTGGGGGGAGATGGCCAAAGAGTTTTTTAAGAAACGTTTTCCTCCCCAAAAAGAAGGATAGCTAGTTTTGTCCAAGGAGAAAATGAGACCCTATACCAAGCTTGGGAAAGGTAAAGATCTTTTCAATTTCTGCCCAACTCATGGGTATGAAGATTGGAGGTTAGTTAGCTATTTTTATGAAGGACTTACACCTAGGGACTGATAGTTTGTTCAACTCTCATGCAGAGGGGACCTTTTACAAAAAGAACCCGAATATGCAATGGATTATCTTGATGAGATAGCTGAAAACTCTAACACATGGACTGGACCTAGCCCTATGGACTCCACTAATAGGACTAGAATTAATACTATCACTTCTAGTGGAAGTGTTTTCAAGTTGAGGGAAGATAATAACATGAGTGCAAAAATCAGCATGTTAACTAAAGAAATTGATGCACTCAAAATGAAAGGAAGAGTGTTAGTGCTACCTTTAGAGAGGACCCAATGGAGGTGTGTAAAATCTGTCATGAGATAAACAACGCTACGAATGATTGTGCATCACTTTCATCATTCTTAAATGTGTTAGAAGAGCAAGTACATGCATTTAATTCATATTGGCCAAATAATTCTTCATATTCTAACAATTACAACCCAAATATGCGAAACCATCCGTATTTGAGTTATAAGAGTGACAATGTGTTGAATCCTCCTGCTCCAAGGAATTTTAATTCACCACATGCATCATCATCATCTAGAACTTCCTTGGAGGATGCACTTAGTACTTTCATTCAAAGGCAAAGTGAGCAAAATCAAAAGTTTGAATCCATGCTCACTAGGCTAGATGAAGAGGTAAGAGAGACCAAGAGTCACATAACTAGGCTTACAAATTCATTGAGTGGGATAGAGAGACTGAAGCTTCCTTCCCAAACTCAACCTAATCCCATCAATCAAAATTTAAAAATTGGCTCCAAGGATAAACATGAGGAAGTAAAAGCTGTGACCATTTTGAGAAGTGGTAAAGAGATTGATAAATAACTAAGAAATCTAAGGAGACCCCAATTGAAGAAGGGAAGGATGAAACTAAGTCACTTGGACTTGATGACATTGAACAATGCCCAATCCCTCCATCATTTCCACAAGCCTTAAAATTACCTAGAAAATTGGACACCACATCTAAGATATTAGAGCATTTGCATCAAGTCAAGATAAATTTTCCATTATTGCATGTTATCAAGCAAGTGTCTGCATATGCCAAGGTAATTAAGGACTTATGCACCATCAAGAGAAAGCATCATGTGAAGAAGACCGCATTCCTAACAGAATAAGTAAGTGCAGTTATTCAACATAAGACCCCACCAAAGTATAAGGATCCAAGTTTTCCTACGATCTCTTGTACTATTGGCAATTACATCATGGAGCATGCATTGCTAGATCTTGGGGCAAGTGTTAATTTGATCTCTTTCAGTGTATATCAAAAACTTGGACTTGCTAAGTTAAAACCTACTTCAATAACTTTACAGTTGGCTAACCATTCTGTGAGGGAGCTGAGAAGTATTGTTGAGGATGTGTTGGTGAAAATTGAATAATTTTATTATCCAATTGATTTTATTGTTCTAGATTACCAACTTGGTTTACATCCTAGTGTTCATACCCCTATTATTTTGGGTAGACCTTTCCTTGCCGCAGCTAATGCTTTAATTAATTGCAGAAATGGAAGGATGCAACTCACTTTTGGTTCCATGACTTCGGAGCTAAACATATTTCATGTGGCTAAACAACCACATGAGGATGATGACTATTCTTATGTGAACCTCATTGAGGCGGTGGTTCAAGAAGAGTTTAATAAGAATTGTTTTTCTAATCCTCTTGAAACTCTTCTTAATAATTCTGTTGGTTCTTATGATTTAGAATGTGATATTCATGTATCTAGAAATTTTTCTTTGTTGGATTCCTTATAGGTTTTGGAAGAACAACAGATGATGGCAATTAATAAAAGCTGGAAACCTTGCTTTAAGGAGCTACTAGAAAATGAAAAAAAACTCGTGCATTCAAGTGAAGAGGCACCACAAATGAAGCTTAAGCCGCTGCCCGGTGGTCTTAAATATGCATATTTAGGCCCAGGTAAGTTAAAACATAGGTGGGATGGCCCTTTCATTGTAAGGGAAGTGTTTAACCATGAAGTTGTAGTAGTTGAGGACCCTAGAGATGGTAGGATTTTGAAAATAAATGGACAAAGGTTAATTCTTAGGGGGAGTTATACCTGAGGAGGAGACTATGTCATTGGAGATCCTACCTATTAGGATGCTACGTGAACTACAAAAGAGCATTATAAAGTCGTACTATATTTGTTTTAATTTTCTTTTCTTTCTGTTTTCTTTTCTTTTTGCCTTTTGTTTTTGTTTTTGTTTATGTTTTTGTTTTTTTGTTTTTTGTTTTGTTATTATTTTTCTTTTGTGAGCTAACATTTGTAGGTGTGAAAGAAATTTCAAAAAAAAAAAAATTAAATTAAATGCTTAAGGTAACTTCTTCCCTTTATACTTGAATTTATTTTGGCTTTGATACATTGAGGTCAATGCAATATTTTAGTTCAGGGGAGAGGTTTAAACTTTTTATTGCACCTTGCATGATTTTTCTTTCTTTCTTTTCTATTAAAAATAAATAAATAAATAAAAAACCCTGAATATGAATGCAGAAGAGTTATAAGCTTTATTTTTATATCATGTGATGGAATGAATAATGCTGAATTGGTTATACCATTTGTTATATTAAGACTCTTTCATGAAGAGCACAATTGGAAACTTTTGAGCACAATAACCAGGTTAGTGGACAGTTGGATGTTGGATATGCATGGATCATGAACAAGCTAGATATAAGCTAAAACTCAACCCATATGGAGAGTTCTTGAGCCTTACTTCTTCTTTTTTTGTGAGAGTATATCTTTGTTTGAACTCTTAAATTTCTCTCATATGCTTCAGTTTTTGTAAAAGATCTCTATATTTTTTGGCTGACTACTGGAAACATTATGGGGAGATATACCATGATCCTACTTATTTTTGTCCTTAGGAATACTGGTTTATGTGAAATTTTAGGAGATGAGAGCCTAAGACCACTAATTTTTTGTCAAAACAAATATTCAGCCTACTTTTACATTAACCATTGTCACCATCATTTCAGTCATGAGAAATACTTCTAAAATACCACAAAACATTTTTATTTATGGGTATTCTCATGGGGGTTCAAGTTTTAAGCAATTGATGTGTTTAGATACCACCATTGTCTCTCTTTCCTTCAACAACAACAACAACAAAAAAAGAAAGAGAGAAAAAGAAAAAGAAAGATGAGACATACATAATCAATCAATAAATCATTGGTGTCTTACACATATTTCATGTATTTCAGAAGAGTTATATGGTTGAGTAAAGGTTGTTTTGATTCAAGTTGGTTGTTACTGCTATGAGTTGGGTTTGGCTTGAATTTTCTGCATTTGATTCATATACTTCATATTTCAAAGAGAGCAATTTGCCTTTACCTAGCCATAAGATTATACTACCACTAAGCTTAAATTCCTACTTGATCCTAAAGGTGCATGGCTGGTATGTGTTTGAGATAAAAACTAGGGATGAAAATGGTATTAACCTCATGTTTCCAAGAATTCAACATCCTTTCCAAGAGATATTTTTCCATTGTTTTAGCGGCTATTTTTGAATACACATGTGATATTCTTAAAACTTCTTCTTTCCTTTTTGTTCACATGTGATTTAAAGAGAGAAACCATTACTTCTATGTGTGTTCTTTCAGAGTGATGATGACTTAAGAGAGGTTTTGGAGTAAAGGCTCTAATCTAGATTATTCTTGGTCTATGCATGTTTGGAAAAGCCGGTTTGATTGGATGGGCTATGCACACACACACTCCAAAAGTGAAGCTAGTGAAAACTCTTTAATATGATGAATAGTATCTCAACTCAAAAATTGAAAGTTCATTTGTATGATATAATGATAAAGCAGACTAACATTTGTTACAAGAATTTTCAAGAAACTTTTGACTTTTGTGGGTAGAGTCACTCCAAACCCTCACAAGAGTAAACTCATCCACTAGGGTTACCTAGGGGTTCAAAGACTTGCTGCACATGGGAAGTCCAGTCGTGTAGCCAATGAAAGTGGCTTGTATTTTAGTTTTAATTTTTCACTTTTAGTAGACATGGGTGCTTTGTGGATTGCTAGGGACTAGCAAGATTTAAGTTGGGGGTGTGATAACGCTTTAAAATGTATACTTATTATATATTTATATGGACGTTATCTCCTTATTACTATGCTTAGTTTGTATAATTAAGCCATGATTTGCATTAGTCCCTATTATTTATCTTTACATAATTTCCTGAATAAGATGCTATTCATTGTGAGTAATTTTCTACTTTCAGGAAATCATGTGAGAAAGATGAGTTTACAAGAATTTGTGAAAGAATGGAGGCCAAACTAGAATTAAAGTGGAGCTAAAGGACTATGATTAAATGTCTAAGGAGGTGTAGTTGGAGTGGTTGGATCATCTACCATGATTGGAAGCTTCAAATAAGGAAAGAAATCAAAGAGGCAGAATCTGAAAAGAGAAAATCTGATTTGAGTACTGATCAGTATTTTGGGCATATCTCTATTCTCAAAAATCCAATTGATACAAGGCTAGATGGGTTGGAACTATGACTTAAATATCTACAACTTTTCAATTTTGAGTTTTTCGAAATTCTCAATTTTTAAGGCCGAAATTAACTCACACGTTAATGCTGTAAACCTGGATGGAAATTAAAATAGTATAAGTTTATTTTCTTTGGACACTTAGACATTAGGGTTTTAGGAGGGACGCAGTGAGAATGAATTTTGGCAGAGAAAAACTTGTATTTTTCTTTCCCTAATGGGAGCCTAAACTCTTTGCTAGGGCCAGGGGTTATGTTTCTTCTATATGGTATGAATATTCAATGTGATTCTTTCTAGGATTTTTATCAACAACATATTTGATTGTTCAATTAGGTTTCTTTTGATGTATTAGTTCTTCCATGCTTTCAATAAGTTCAATCATATTTTCCTTATTATTTAGATGAATTTCTAATAGTTTCAAATAGAAATCAGATTTTAAAAGTGAACGAGTTTTTCTAAAAACTTTTCTAACCGTATTATTAATCGAGGTTATCATGTATTCTTGATTGTCTCAGTTCAACCGAATCATAAGTTTTTAATTGTATAAGAACAATCAATTATGAAATATATAATTTCTTAGATCACAAATAATTTCATACCGATATAGGGAAACACCCCGATGCCCTAGTATTTATATTATTGATTTAAATCAGTTATCACTGTTATTCTTGTTTAAAATTACCAGGAAAAAATTATTCTTCATCTTCACCAATAGTTTTTTTTTTTTTTTTTTAAATTACATTGTCTTTGAATCTACCCCGCTCCTCGTGGTTCGACCTTAGTACTCCGAGAATTATATTGCTATGATCTTCTACACTTAGGAGTGAGCAAGCAGGCATGAGATCAACCTAACCATGGTGTTTCGGGTTTGAAAGTAATAACCATGTTTTAGACATCCCCAAATGGCGTAAATGAAGTTAGTGTAATGGTGGGTTAAATTAAGGTCAAAGAGTCGGTTTAGACGCCAGACATAACTCACTACTCGGTAAAAGTTGGGCAGACACTAGTCAAGGCAAAGACCATAAAAACCTAAGGTCAAGTAAGAGGGGATCTATAGGAAATCTAACCCTGCCCTCTAATATGGACATTAAAGGAAAAAATACAACGTGAGGAAGCCTTTGACCCTTTATATCACCCTCGTGATAGTACGAGATATTCACATCACGAGGAATGTTGAACTTGGTCCTAAACAACTCTACATTAGCATTTGATTTTAAAAGATGAGAGAAACCCATATTTGTCTACTAATATAACTATGGAAGATTGAAAATGAGAAAGATGAGGGAAGGAATACTTACAGAGTAATTTTTTGGTGAGAGGGATAGCGAATGAGAGTTTTAAGGGCTCAGGAAAGGAAAGCAAAGGGAGTTACGAATTTGAAAAGATGTAAAGATAAGTGTGAGAAAGGGAATGGCAGTATATATAGGGGGAGAGGTCATTTAATGAAAACTGAAAAGCAGACGAATGACGTGTACCGCTGCCTCAGCGCATGTGTGCCTCGGTAATCGAAGTGTTGATTAATTAGGGCCATTGAATAAGCAAAATAAATGCCATGCATGTGAGGGATGGAAGCCATCATGTCTAAAGTAATTATGGTGTGACGTCTTATCTTCCCGAGGCATAATCGCCATTTCATTCGAAGACTCCACCGAGTGCCGAGCTGAATGTCCCTGGCCTTAATATCACGAAGCCATAATAGGATTGGGGGAGGGGGGTGGCTATTGTGGAAGATTGGGTCTAGAAGGTCCAAACAAACCCACTTAATCGGAGCCCAAAACAGGGCCTGGGGCCCATCGAGGCAACTTGTCGTGATGTGCATGGAGGGAGTTAACCCCGGGCCTTATAACTGCAAGGCCAACCCTAAG
The DNA here is from genome assembly GCF_002906115.3 of Quercus suber. Taxonomy (NCBI): domain Eukaryota; kingdom Viridiplantae; phylum Streptophyta; class Magnoliopsida; order Fagales; family Fagaceae; genus Quercus; species Quercus suber. The sequence continues at coordinate 156,052 of NW_027070194.1, forward strand.
GTCGGGATGACAAGTAAATGGACACCACATTGAGGGAGTTCCAGGTAAGTAGCCTAGACATTGATGGGTGAAGAGGAAAGCAGGCGCAGGACACTCACCTAGCAGGGTCGGTAATCGAGGACAAGTTGTGCCTGCGGGGAAGTTCACTGCTGAGTGCCCATTGGCATTTGGAACAAGTTCCAAAGGAATCCTCTAAAGTCGTGAGGATCTCTTGGGATTCTAAGGGACGTGGGAATAAGTGTGAAGTGGGGAAGGCAATGATAAGGACCCTACTAGCGAGAGGCTATAAAAAGGAAAGGAGGACAAAGAGTAGGGGGTTGGAAAAAATTTCTAGAGAAGGAGGCACACAAGGGGGAAACACTGGGAAACACAAGGGGGGATTAAGGGAAAATTTGGGGATGGTCGTGAACGAAGGACAGGGGAGGTCAAACCAAGCGAAGCTCAGAGCCCAACACCATCTTTCAAGCTGGATTTGGTGCTCACAACTTCTAATGTGTCCAGTTGGCCATGATTTTATAGTATTGAAAATCCTTAAGTTCTACATAGGAAAGGAAATATATAATATATGAGTTTATATATATGCTCATAAGATGGACATTAGAGATTGAGCTTAGGCATGTGTGGGCTAGGCCCTCTTGTCCAAATAATAATATTTTATTATTTTATTTTTTAGTCAATAACTCTCAGTACATCAACTATTTCCTTAATAGTGCGATTGTTCTCAAAAGACTAAACACTCATTGTCTCTCATTCATAAAAATAATTTTTTCCATAATTTTTTTTTTCAAAGAGAAAGAAACACAATTAAACTTGGTAGACACAAAGATTGGAGTACTTCTTCTGTATGTTGTTTATCTTTATATCTTGGGAGGCAGATATCTATGAATCTCAAAGCACCACTGACGAAGTAGTGTGAGGGGTGAAATTTGCTTTAAAGAGATCAGTTCTGTATCTCTCATTCGTCTTCACGCATCTACCCTGTGAGTTATTTAATTATAGTTCATATTTTTTCTTATATAAAAAATTTATTTATTTTTTTTGTCTAATAAATTAATATATTCTCTTATTTATTATTATTTGTATCTTGTTCTTATTTGCTATTATTATTATTACTATTATTATAATTTTTTTTTTGAGAAGGATAATAATAATTATTATTAAAACTCAGTATTGTGACCTGGAAGCTCCAGGTTCCAATTTTTTTTATTTCATTTATTTATTTATTTATCAATTGATTCATAAAAAATGATGGCCTAACAGTATGGGTAACAATATTGCCATTCCCCAAACTTTACCCGCAGCCAAACAAAAGATATGGTTCAGGTTGGCTAAAATTAAAACGTGTCTAACTTTCAAGATATGTGAGGGCGAGACTCTCTCAAAAAAAAAAACTTTCGTATTAACGCTTCTGTTGACTTACAGCCAAGGGAACAAGATGTTTGTGCAAAACATTTGAAAACTTGGAAGAAAACAATCGGAGCTGAAGAAATCTAGGCAATCAATACGAGAAGAAGGTAAGTATCGGTGGAAAACTTTATACTGAAGAAATCTAGGTAGCGGCACCCAATACGAGAAGACAAGTATCGGTGGAAAACTTTAGGTGAAAGATCTTTTTTTTTTTTTTTTTTTTTTGGGTGTGAAAATAGCCTTTTGGTCTCTACATTTTGTGTCAATTCTCATTTTGGCTCCTAAATTGATTTCACACTTACCTGAATTACTAAAAATCGAATATCATTTCTATTTTGGTCCCTGCCATCAACCGACTAACAAAAAAGTCCTACATGGCAAATGGAATGTACTCTTTGCACAGTAAATGTTGACATAACTAATGAAATAATAATAAAAACTTTTATTTAGCATTTTTTGAATGCAATGCCAGCATTTAAAATAATTAAAAAAGCTAAGTCAAAAAATAAAAATAAACATTAATCTAATTAAAATAAATAATTTAATAATATTAAAAAAAAACAAACGTTGAATTATTTTCTTTTCATTATTTTTGGAAGAACAAGGAGTAACATGTCCTTCATGTTCTTTGGGTTGCCCAAAAAATTAAAATAATCTAAGATTTTCTTTTCTTTTCTTATATTTTATTAGCAAATAAACATGCAAAAATTTATACAAAATCTCTATCCTCCACCAAAACCTCCAACATGAAAAAATCATCAAACCCAGAAATTTCAAACGAACCAACACCCACAAGGAAAAACAAACCCAGGTTAGAGAGAGAGTGATTTGAATGGTTCTTTTCCCCACTCTCTTAGCAACCAAACACAGCAACAAGAAACAACAAACAAACACACACACACACACACACACACACACACAAAATGAAAAACCCATCAAGTCCTTCAATTTTGTAACCCTAAACCCCAACCATGACCTTCATGCCCCAACCCGATGATGAAGCTTTGATGCAGTGATGCTAATCCCATGCGATGGAGGCGATGCACATGCTAATCTACTTCGAGCGCTACGACGTACACGACGACATGAAGAGAGTCCCCAAGGAAGTCATGGACTTGAACAAGAAGAACAAGGTGGGTTTCTGGGTAGATTGAAGAGAGAGTTTTGTTTTATTTGGCCATGGGTGTCTAGGTTTGGAGCTTGGTGTCTTTTGCCATGGGTGTCTCGGTTTGGAGTAGAGGGTTTGGAGTGGATCAAAGAGAGAAATGGAGTGAGAGAATTCAATGGGCAAAGAGAGATATCTGGGTTAGGTTTGTGGGTTTGGATTTTTGTTTTTATTATTATTTTTTTATAATAGGTTTTTTATTTAGTAGAGTATTAGGTTTTTTTTTTTTTTTTTTCTAAAAAATCGAAATTTTAATTTTTGTGAAAGGTTTTTTATTTAGTAGAGTATTAGGTTTTTTTTTTTTTTTTTCTAAAAAATCGAAATTTTAATTTTTGTGATCTTATGCTGGTTGACTAAGAAAATTTGAGAAAATTGTTATAAATTTTTTCCTCAATTTTTTAAACTAATAAAGCTTTTTTGTTTTTTTTTTTAATTAATTTTTCCAATTTAAATTAAAATCAAGAAATTTAAAAATTTAGTTTTTATTTGTTTTTATTAATTTATATGTTGATGTGGAAATTTTTAAATGCTAAATAAATTTTTTAATATTATTTTATTAGCTACATCAGTATTTACTATGCAAACAGTACATTCCGTTTCTCACATAGAACTTTTTTGTTAATAGGTTGACGGCAGGGATCAAAACGGAAATAATTTTCAATTTTCAAGGATTGATGTAAGCGCAAAATCAATTTAATGGCCAAAATGAGAATTGGCCCAAAATATAAGGACCAAAAGTTTATTTGCACCTTCTTTTGTGTGTGTGTGTGTGTGTGTGTGTGTGTGTGTGTGTGTGTGTGTGTGTGTGTGTGTAACAAAATAGAGAAGCAAAGGTAGTATAATAAAATAATTAGTCAAAGGAAAGATATATCTTGACTTCTTTTATTTAACTTGGCTTGAAATAGAGTTGTTTTCCAAAAATTGTTAGTGGAAAACACCTCTATCTTACACTACGTTAAAAAAAGGAAGTTAAAAGATAATTGTTTCATTCATGTTTAGGTTGTTAGTTGCTCTGTTTGTTTTGTTAGAAACCGTTCTATATAGATAGTTTTCCACATTTTACAGTGTTTGGTAGCACAAAAAAAAAAAAATTAATTAACAGAAAACTATCTTTAGTCAACAGAAAACCCTAACAAAAATAAGGTTTATTTTCTATAGGATATTTTCCAAATTTTGTTTTTGGAAGACAATCTCTCTCTCATGCATCACATCTCTTATAAATATTATCTTTTTCTTTAGCCTCAATAGCCACGGGATACAGATATATTTTTGGCACCTACTCTCTCTCACAGTAAGCTCAGGTTTATACAATTAACAGTGTTGTAGTAGTTTAAGCCAGTTTCAACCAAGAACTAGTAATCAACGGTTGAATCTAAGACATTTCAATTGAATTTTATTGTGGTTTTAAGGACTTCAATTCACTTGCAGTTTTTCGTTGCCCATTTGTGTGTTGTTTATCAATTTTATCATTAGGTTCCCTTCCCCCGACCCCGTGGCCTATTTTACCAATAAAACCTTTTTGCATTATCTGATATCACACCCTGTATTAAGGCTACAAGAAGTACGGGTGTTCCTGTCATCTTGGATGCTAGGGGAATGGATGCATTGTTCCCACAAGAATTATAAAATTTTATTGATATTTTAAGCCCAAATGAAATTGGACTTGGTTGTTTAACAGGAGTGACAACTGAAAGCTTTGAACAAATAGCTCAAGCAAGGTCATTCACGTTAAAAAATGACAAGCTCGGTAAACAATGGCTGCAAAACTTCTTTCACAACTATTTAAGACAATTTTGATTATGTGGGTGCTTTTTTGTTAGAATTTGGGCATTTCTATTTGAACAATTTGGCATTTGGGTATTTATCAAATTATTTGTACCAGATTATTTTGTAAGTTAAACTATTTAGCCTATATGCCATTTTGAACTATTTGAAATGGAGCTTATGGTTATTTTGAATAATGAGAAGAATAATTATTTTGAATTACGAGCTTATGAAGCTTATAAGTGTGAGAACTATTTAGGTCATATATATATATATATATTAATTTTATGTTACCATCCATATTTATTGTGAATATAGTTTGAAAACCAAATTCATACTTTTATTTATTTATTTATGTTGATTACATTAGTTGGGTTTACATAAATTTTATATTATACATGCTTTAAATTATACAAGAAATGTTAAAAGTTTGTACATACCAAACAATAGAAACATTCTCAAGCCCATTTTCAAGGTTGTTACCAAATACTGGAAAATGAAATAGTTTTCCAAAAAATATTTCTCTGAAAAATGACCAATTTTTTAGAAAACATTAACATTGAAACAAACAGAGACATAAAAAATGCAATAATTTTCTAAAAAATATTTTTTTGGAAAATGATTCATTTACCAAAAAATGATAATGTTGAAACAATTGGAAGAAATAAATAGGACAATGTTTTAGGTAAAAAAATAAATTAAATAAAAAAGCCCAATGAGTTCCAATTAGCTCAACTGGTACAGTCTTTGAAGCTTGAATAAGAGATTTGGGGTACAATCCCTACTTACACCAAAAACTAATTGCTGTCTTTGTCTAATGATAAAATGGCAAAAATCATGGAAGTGGACATCATAGGTTAAAATTATATTAAAAAAAAAAGCCCCATTTCTATTTATTTATTTCTATTACTTATAATTTTAAGACTCATAAAAATTAAACTCTACAAAATTTAGAAAATAGATAGTAAAATACGGTTATAATACTATAAATATACGGATGGCTATAATTCGGCAATTTTCAAAAAATTACATTTCAAAAATTTGGCATAAAAATTCTAGGACTGTGAAAACCGTTATGTGTATAGTACAAGTATTATATGTTTATTTTTGAAAAATTCGTAACAAAAACACGGAAAGATTTACCATATATATTTTTATATAAATACAATAATCTTTGCATCTTGACCTTCTAACTCTTGTTAAGTATTTCCAAAAGCCTTATTGCTCAATTTTGTTTTTTTTTTTTTTTTTTTTAGAAACAGTCTTATTGCTCAATTGGTTGATACATTTTAATATATATATATTTTAGTCTAGGAAAAAGTTCAATAAATTTTTTTATTATTTTAGAAAGGAGAATACGAGAGTTACAAACTATTTCACAACATTTTTACAAACTACTGCTATAGTGAATGATTGTTGGTAAGTAAAAACGTAATGTGTGGTGGGAATAAATGAAAATCATTAAGAATTAGTCACAACAACAATTTGTAAAAATGTTGTTAATTTTTTTTTAAATGGTCCAATTTAAGTTTTATAATCAAGATATAATAAAATAAATATATTAAATAGGAATCATTATGTTGATGTTAGGTTCTAAAGGTTTAGGAATTTATGTATTTAGAACTCTAATTTGTAATATTGGCAAACCATGATCAAAACGATATATTTAGTCTTGTTATAGTGTGCTCAAAGTTGTTTAATTATTGTAAAGTTGGAATCGAGAGACTGTAGATGCATTGGGGCATTTCGGTCTGGCTCGATCGATCGAAGAATAGATTCGATCGATCAAAAGTCGACCAGATTGCATTTTCTGCAGAATTTCCAACTCAACCCTAACTCATTAAACGTTTAGGGTTTTATGTTTTTGCCCTAGGTATATAAGGCAAAACCCTAGCCACGTTTTGAGAGTGGCTCCAGTTGTATTGTTGCTCATACATTGCTGTTTTGTGTAAATCTCTTGTGAGATCTAGAGGATCTTTCCTTACACAAAGCTTAAGGTTTTCAAGTTAGAGATAGTATCAACATCTTGATGATCAACTTGGTTGCTACCATTGAAGCTTAAAGAATATCAAGCGTAGGTGCTTGTAGCTGATTGAAGAATTCAAGAAAGAAGGAGTCTGTGGATTCGGAGCTTGCACGTGGTCGTGTCAGTAAGTTCTACTGGTGGATAGCATTAGGAAGTCAAGTGGGGAGCTTGTAGTCCTTTTGTATGAACTTCGATTCTTTCATAGTGGATTCAAGTTTGCCTTGAGGATTGGTGGGTCAAATCCTCCCCAGGTTTTTACCGTGTGGTTTCCTGGGTGATCAAATCATTGTGTCTTTTATTATTCCGCTGCTTTATTATTTTGATATGATTATTTGATTGCTTTAACCTAGAATTGCATAATTTGACTAAGTAACAACTTGGCTAATTAATCTAGGCTAACTAATCTAGTTGTGTTTTAAAGGGTCTAAAACCGTTCAAGTGGTATCAGAGCTGGTAGCTCTTTTGTTTGAGATTTTTGATCTCTGGGCTGATCCTTGACCCTTGTTATCATGGATTCTTGGAAAATCTTTGTGCTTAATTGTCAACTTGTCTACTTGCTGTCTTTGCCTTTTGTTGTTTTTGTTAAATCTTTCCTTAAGTATCTTGGCATAATCACATGTGATAAGAATTATGTATGTTATACTGCTTTAATTGCCTTAAAGGCACGTGATTCTTGTCTTTGGTATTTGGATAGTGGTTGTTCCAGGCACATGACGGAAATAAAGGTTTATTCAAAACACTCTTCGAAGGAAAGATTGGGACAGTCACTTTTGGAGATGGAAGTAAATCTGTGATTAGAGGCATTGGTACTGTGGACATTCCAGGATTGCCAGTGTTTGAAGATGTTTGGTATGTTAATGGATTGAAGGCCAATTTACTCAGCATAAGTCAGATTTGCAACAATGGACTGAATGTTCTTTTCACCAAGTATGAATGTGAGATACTTGATGGAGGAGGTGACTGTATGTGTGTTGGTGTAAGGACAGCTGACAACTGTTATGGCATAACACCAAGTGTAAACAACAAGTGCTTTAGTGCAAAGATTGATCAAGTTGATTTGTGGCATCAACGGTTGGGGCATGCCAGTCATAAGCAATTAGAGAAGATTTCCAAGTGTGAGGCAGTTATCGGTTTACCTAAATTTGAGAAGATTGATAAGTGCATTTGTGGACCATGTCAGATAGGTAAACAAGTAAAATCCAAGCATCCGTCTGTGACTAGTGTTCAAACTTCAAGACCTTTAGAGTTATTACACATTGATCTCATGGGTCCTGCCAGAGTTCAAAGTTTGGGTGGAAAGAAGTATATTCTAGTTGTTGTGGATGAATTTACTAGATATACTTGGGTTATGCTTTTGAAGGATAAAGCTAAGGCTCCTGAGAAGATGATACATCTATGCAAAGAATTGCAGGTTGAGAAAGATACTGTGATAGCCAGAATCAGAAGTGATCATGGAAGAGAATTTGAGAATACCAAGCTGGCTACTTTCTACAATGATCAAGGCACTCACCAAGAGTTCTCATCACCCAAGACACCTCAACAGAATGGGATTGTGGAAAGGAAAAACCGGGTTGTATAGGAGATGCACGAGTCATGCTACACAACAAAAATTTGCCAAAATCCTTTGGGGAGAAGCTGTCAACACTGCTTGTCATACACTCAACCGGGTGTATTTTAGACCTGACTCCAAGAAAACTCCCTATGAACTCTGGAGAGGGAAGAAACCTGTTGTCAAATATTTCAGGATATTTGGCAGTGACTGTTACATTCTACGTGATAGAGAGAACCTAGAAAAATTTGATGCAAAGAGTGACAAAGGATACTTTCTAGGATACTCTTCCACCAGTAGAGCTTATAGAGTGTACAATCTGAGAACCAAAACAGTCATGGAATCTTCAAATGTTGTGATAAATGATGAAGTGTGTTCAGAAGCATCTTCAGAAAGCACTGCTCTGCTCAAGATAAGTTCCTAGAAGTTAATGATTCTCTTCCTACTGAGTATGTTGGGAAACTAGTGAGGAAGAGCTGTTGGTGTTGAATGATACAGTCTCAGTACCATCAAGTTCAGAACCATCCACTCCGGTTCGTGACACTCGACAGATACAAAGTGAGCTCAGTCCTCCATCTGAACAGAAAGGGATCACAACATCTCTTGTCAAACGTCCATCCTCTAGAGTGAGATTGAATCATCCTTCCACAAATATATTGGGTAGTCTGAATGATAACATGAGATTGAGATCAAAAGCCTTGAATGTGATCACTCACTCATGTTATCTGTCCCAATTTGAACCGAAGAAGGTAGATGAAGCACTTCAAGATGCTGATTGGGTAAATTCCATGCATGAAGAACTACATCAATTCGTTCGGAATGATGTGTGGGAATTAGTTCCTAGGCCGGAAAGTGTAAATGTGATTGGAACTAAATGGATCTTTAAGAACAAGTCAGATGAACATGGCACTGTGATCAAAATAAATCAAGACTTGTTGCACAAGGGTACACACAAGTGGAAGGAATTGATTTTGATGAGACCTTTGCACCAGTGGCTAGGTTAGAGTCCATCCAGATATTGTTAGCCATAGCAAGTTATCTAAACTTCAAGCTATATCAAATGGATGTCAAAGTGCTTTCTTGAATAGAATGCTACAAGAAGAAGTCTATGTTGAGCAACTTAAAGCTTTGTTGATCCTCATAGACCTGATGATGTCTACAAATTGAAGAGAGCTCTCTATGGTTTGAAGCAAGCTCCTAGGGCTTGGTATGACAGATTGACTGCATATCTCACTGAGCATGGATTCAAAAGGGGATCTGCAGATACAACTCTCTTCATAAGAAAGGATAAGACTGGTTTTGTTGTAGCTCAAATTTATGTTGATGACATTGTTTTTGGTGCTACTAATGATTCTCTTGCTCATTCTTTTGCAGATGAAATGAAGGCAATGTTTGAAATGAGCATGGTTGGTGAATTGACTTATTTTTTGGGATTACAGGTGAAGCAAACAGAGTCAGGAATCTACATCAATCAAGCTAAATATGCAAGAAATTTAGTCAAGAGATTTGGCTTAGACAAGGCTGCTCATGCTAGAACACCAATGGCTGCTAATGCAAAATTAACAATTGATCCATCAGGTGAGTCTGTTGATATTACTTTGTATAGAAGCATGATTGGATGTCTGTTATATTTCGACTGCTAGTAGGCCTGATATATCTTTTAGTGTTGGTGTTGCTCTAGATTTCAGTCCAACCTAAGGTTTCTCATTTAAATGCTGTTAAGAGAATTATAAAATATGTGAGTGGAACCTGTGATTATGGACTTTTTTATAGTAAGGAGTCTAATTTGTCTCTTGCTGGGTTTTCTGATTCTGATTGGGCTGGGAATGCTGATGACAGAAAAAGCACCACTGGGGGTGTTTTTATGTTGGAGCCAATCTTGTGGCTTGGATGAGTAAGAAGCAAAATTCTGTTTCTTTATCCACTGCTGAAGCAGAATATATTGCTGCTGGGAGTGTTGCTCTCAGCTCCTTTGGATGAAAAAGTTGTTGAGTGATTATGGGATTCCTCAAGACACCATGGTTGTCTATTGTGATAATTCCAGTGCTATAGATATATCTAAGAATCCTGTTCAGCATTCTAAGACCAAACACATTGAATTAGATATCACTTCATTAGGGATTTGGTTGAAAAGAAAATTTGTGTTCTTGAGTATATCCCTACTGATCGTCAAAATGCTGACATCTTTACCAAACCGCTTGATGGAAGTAAGTTTGAGACACTTCGTCAAGTGATTGGTGTGCTTCAGTGTCCTTAGTCTCTTTTGGCTTTCTTGGTCCTTGTGCTTCATTGCTCATTCCTCTGTGACCATTGTTCTTTGGTTTTTTGTGTTTCTTTTGTTTTGTTTCTAGGATTTGCATTGCATTACATTCATGCATTTCATTCTAGGATTTATGTTGTTTTCTCTTAAAAAAAAAAGAGAAAAGGAGAAAGCAAATATGTGTTTGACATTGTTTTCTTGGTTTTTGAAAACAAGGTTGGTCAATTTATTTACACATATCATGTCTTTTGTACCTTGTTTAGTTTTGATGAGCTTATTTATTGCACTTGACTAGTTGAAACTTTGTAGTGCATGTTGTGTGGGAAAGATGTTTATGGTGTTTATCACTTTGTCTTGATCTTGAAGTCACATGTTATTTGACTGTCGGACTTGAACCTTTTGAGAAAGGCATAAATGACCATCTCACTACTGTTCACTAGCCAATCATGAACACCTTAGTGCATATCATAAGATTCTATGCTCGAGAAAGTGTAGCACATGTACAAAAAGAACATAAGGTGTCGCCTCGGCTTAATTGCTTAATGATAAAATTGGTGTGTACTATTAGGCTTGATGCCATCTCACATAAATAAAATTGGTGTGTACTATTAGGCTTGATGCCATCTCACAAAAAAAAAAAAAAAATGAGGCAAAAATACAAGAAACTTACATGATTACAAGCTTTTGTTCCAGGAGATGTGGGAGTTATAGGATATAACTCTTTAGGTGATAGTCTCTTTTAAATTCTATGTGATGGATTTTGTAGACCTTGTGATTGATTGCTCCTCACATATCACCTCACATGTATCTCACGTTTATGCTAGTTCTACACACTACACAAGTTACTCTTTGCTAGACTTTGTACATGTTATTGTGTGTGTTTTTGGTCTGACCAACCAAGTTTGAAGATACTTTGAGAATTATGCAAAACATTTTTTTTTTTTTTGCTTGTGAATTTGAAAGGAAGAATGACTGAAATTATCTTTGAAGAAACTGGGATTAAAATTTGGATGTTTGAAAAAGCATTCCATCTCATACTCATGCATTTTTTTGTAATTTAATGCTTTGAGGAGTTATTTTCAAAATATGGTTTGTGCTTTTTAAATCTGTGATTTTTCTCAAAAATTTTGTGAGCCTCTGCCCATTTCGATCGATCTAGTCTGATTTTCGATCAATCGAAAAAGTGCTTTATTTTGTTGAAAAATAACTGTCTCATTCGATCGATCAAATCTAGTTTTCAATCAATCGAAAGTCGCGAATCAGGTTTTTAAAAAACACTGTTCTTGACTTTTTCAAATACTTTTTCAAAAGTTTTCAAAAGTCTTTTCTCTCTCTCCGACTTGGCAAGCTCAACTATTCCAATTTTTTGTCGTTTTCCTCCGGATTTTTTGCAAGGAATCTCTTTCCTCAAGTCGATAAGACTCTTTTACCCTTCTTTTTGAATTTATTTTCATGATTTCATGCATAAATCCATGCATTTGAGGGAGATTTTTGGACTTAGCATTTTTGGGATTTTCTGTTGATTCAAGCCCTGTTTTGTGCAATTGATCATTGGGTTTTTGTGGGGACACATCATAAACATGATCCTTGCTTGTTAATTTGATCAATTTTAAGTTTTGTGAAAAATTGAAAAATCTAGGGTTTGTTCTTGATCCGATTTGGGGCTTTTGTTAAATTGGATAGAATTTGATGAAATTGGCTTGTTGTTTGATGTAATTAAGCATTATAATCTATGTGCTGTGTTTTGTAATGCTCAATTCATCAATTTGTTTAAAAAATTTCAACAAGTGGTTTTCAATTTTTGGGGCTTTTGATAAGAAATTCCCTGCTCACGCCAATTTTGTCAATTTAATCTCAATTGAACTTAATTGCTTACTGCATTAGTACATGCATCATGGCATTGTATTTGTTCATGCATCATATAGATTTTTATTCTATTGTTTTTTGTGCTAACTTGCAGTCTGCCATTGGTTTTGTTTTCTTGTGTTCTTTTGGTTTTCTCTTTGTGTCTCTGTCCTTTCCTTAGCATCATGCCCAGGAAGACTAGAGCCCGTAGGACTATTCCCTCCTCTTCTCCATCCCTTCCTTCCTTTGACGGTGAGAAGTTTCCGAGTGAGAAAAACCAAGAGATTTTTGAGAAGCTAAACCTTAGGAGAAAGATTTGGGCTAAGCGTTTTGTTCTGTTAGATGAACTTGATCCTGTCATTAGGGTAAACTTTGTCAGGGCTGGTTACCCTTGGTGGATATTTCTGATCCTCCTCCACCTTCTGCCTTGATTCAAGAGTTCTTTTCGAACATCTCTATCCGCATCTATGATTCCAACACTTTAGTAAAGAGTTGGATACGAGGCGTAGAGTACACCATTACTCCTCAGGTAGTGGCTGATGCTCTAGGGGTACCATTGGTCCGGAATCCTGTCTATCCGTATGACGAGTCTCCCGAGTTGAGCGACGTTTTGTCTTACATCATTGGGACTACTGTCCAGTGGGGTTCTGATCCTAGGATCACTTCTGCTGAGCTCTCCGGGTTGAACTATCTGTTCTTTAGGATAGCTTGTCATTCTATCTGGCCCATTTCTCATGTTCACACCATTCCTCTTGAGAGGTGTGTGTTTTTGTACGCCCTGGTTACTGATGCTCCTATTAGTTTTCCTCATCTCTTTCTTCGTTCTTTGAACGATGTTTATAGGAGTTCATCTACTACTCATGCTCTTGTACATCCTATTTTCATTCATAGGATTTTGCTTTATCTTGATCTTAGTGGCTTCCCTTCCTCTGAGCCCGTTTATATGATAGCTCCCATAGGTGCGTCTTTTCTTAGACAGAGGGCCGCTCATCTTCGAGTTGGTTCTAAACACCCTAGGTCTGAGCTGTCTTGTAGCGCACCTCCTCCTCCTTCTTCTACAGGTCTTGCTGGTGAGGATGTTCCTGATCCAGTTGGTGATGATGCTACTGCTGCTGATGTTCCTCCACCTTCTTCGGCCGACTTTGATGTTCGTCGTACTCTGGAGACTGTGATGACCGTTCAGGCGGCTCATGGTCAGATTTTGGTGGACTTACTAAATGAGATTCGTGCTCTCCGAGCCGACTTTGCGCGTCTTTATTCACCCTCACCACCTCCTTTTGATGGCGACTTGTGATTGCCCTTTAACACTCCGTCACAAAAAGGGAGAGTGGAGTTTTGACTTGTAGAGGAGTTTTTGTAGTTAAGGGGAGATTTTTTTTGTTACTTTTTGTTTGTGAGAAGTTTGTGGAATTTTTGTTTGTATCTAGGTGCTTCACTTTGTATATCATTTTTGGGGATATTCATGTTAGGGGGAGTAACATTGATTGATATACAAGTTATATTCATTGATTCTTGTTGCTTTGTGATTCACTGCTTATTGATTTATATTTATGAGTTGTTCATTCATATATGTCTTTATTTTGTGTTGTATGAATCTTACAAGAATGTTATACCTGTTGTTTTACTGTTTTCTGTCACACATGCGTTTATGCATTTGTTGAGTATTTTAGGAATATACAGGTTGATTCAACTAAGCTGCTGTCTGCACTTGCAACCGATGGATAGTAGTTAGGGTTGAATTTGAGTTTATGAGCATTATCTTTGTAAAGGGCTTTTTACTTATAAAACTTTGAGCTTTTAATTAGGGTTTTGTCACAGATCGCCAAAGGGGGAGTTTGTTAGGTTCTAAAGGTTTAGGAATTTATGTATTTAGAACTCTAATTTGTAATATTGGCAAACCATGATCAAAATGATATGTTTAGTCTTGTTATAGTGTGCTCAAAATTGTTTAATTATTGTAAAGTTGGAATCGAGAGACTGTAGATGCATTGGGGCATTTCGGTCTGACTCAATCGATTGAAGAATAGATTCGATCGATCGAAAGTCGACCAGATTGCGTTTTCTGCAGAATTTCCAACTCAGCCCTAACTCATTAAACGTTTAGGGTTTTATGTTTTTGCCCTAGGTATATAAGGCAAAACCCTAGCCACGTTTTGAGAGTGGCTCCAGTTGTATTATTGCTCATACATTGCTGTTTTGTATAAATCTCTTGTGAGATCTAGAGGATCTTTCCTTACACAAAGCTTAGAGTTTTCAAGTTAGAGACAGTATCAACATCTTGATGATCAACTTGGTTGCTACCATTGAAGCTTAAAGAATATCAAGCGTGGGTGCTTGTACCTGATTGAAGAATTCAAGAAAGAAGGAGTCTGTGGATTCGGAGCTTGCACGTGGTCGTGTCAGTAAGTTCTACTAGTGGGTAGCATTAGGAAGTCGAGCGGGGAGCTTGTAGTCCTTTTGTATGAACTTCGATTCTTTCATAGTGGATTCAGGTTTGCCTTGAGGATTGGTGGGTCAAATCCTCCCCAAGTTTTTACCGTGTGGTTTCCTGGGTGATCATATCATTGTGTCTTTTATTATTCCGCTGCTTTATTATTTTGATATGATTATTTGATTGCTTTAACCTAGAATTGCATAATTTGACTAAGTAACAACTTGGCTAATTAATCTAGGCTAACCAATCTGGTTGTGTTTTAAGGGGTCTAAAACCATTCAGTTGATTTAACTGATTTTTATTTATTTATGAGAAAGTGATTTTATTTTAGGGCAAGGAATTGCTACAAAGAAGGTTGCAACAATTTCTGTGTTAGGTTCTAAAAGTTTAGAACAATTGACAAATCGTGAATATAAATTTGTCTAAATATAGATCTTAGAATCTATGAAGTCATATTTGACAATGCTTAAAATGCTTCAAGTCAAAATTCAAAGAACATATAAGCTGCAGGTTCAAAAAGTCAAAATCAAACTGGTTCAATCGATCAGGAGAATTTTTCGATTGATCGGAAGTTGCAGATCGGCAAAAATCAGCAAACGTAACAAACCCATAATTTATCCGTTTGAACCCCAAATCACGATATGTTTTTTCTAGTATTTAAAGGACATTATAAGCTAACTCTAGATGGGGTTTTTAGAGAGAAAAGAGCGCATCTTGTGCCTCCAATAGTAGATCTACGGTTTTTGTACCCAAAGCTCTCTAAAGTCTTCTACCAGCAATATTCCTTGAAAAAACTCAAAATCCGGTGTTGTAGAAGTTGCTACTACAAAGATCAACAAGTGAAGGTGATCTGAAACCTTTAATTGGAGTCTCAAAGTCACAAGCAAGGCGGCTTGTGTTGGTGTAAATCTAAAAAGAGAAGAAGTCTGTGAATTCGGAGCTTACACGTGATCGTGTCAGTAAGTTACTACATGAGGTAGCATTAGATTTAGGGTTAAATCTTTTGTAAAAATTTCAATTCTCTTATAATAGATTTGATTTACCTTAAGGATACCTAGGTTAAATTCTCTTCAAATTTTTACCTTGAAACGGTTAGTTTCATTGGTTTTTATGGATAATCATATTGTGATATTATTTACATTTCCATTGTTTTCCATGGTATGATTTATTTGTATTTAACCTAGATCTGAATAATTAAACGATCTGATTTAAGGGGTCTAAACAAACAAACATCTGGCATAATGATTATGTATCAAGCTGTTAAATATAAACCTGTCAAAAAACTTCTCTTTAATTAAATGCTTCAAGATTTGTGCAATGTGACAAATTATTTTTGTGGATTCCACTTTAGATCTAATTTCTACCGTTGATTTTCTTTAA
Source organism: Quercus suber (assembly GCF_002906115.3). Classification (NCBI taxonomy): domain Eukaryota; kingdom Viridiplantae; phylum Streptophyta; class Magnoliopsida; order Fagales; family Fagaceae; genus Quercus; species Quercus suber. Next base: position 171,882 of record NW_027070194.1, read on the forward strand.
AACAAAATAAATACAATAATTTATGCAAGAATTCCTGCAAATTCTTACCCTTTATTTTATTTTTTGAGAAAGTGATTTGATGGAATAGGTTTCTTTGATAGTTTTTTAATACTTATTTATATCTTCCGTTCCAATCTTTGACACCATCACGTCAGTAGGTTTCATTTAATGTTTTATCCTACTTCATCACTCCATCTTTTAATCAGCTATGATTTTTGAAGCTACCTATTTAACAATCGATTTTTACAACTTCCGGGACAAACGGCCATTGTACTTTTAGTTTAGGAAATGCGCGTTTACCTCCGTACCAACAGAACACAAACATTAGATGGAAGTTTAATTGATGGTGTGTTTGAATACCACTTATTATTGAAAGTTAAAAATTGAAAACATTGTAACAAAATAATTTTTAAATGTGTGAATAGTACCATATGACTCAGTTTTGAAGTTGTTTTTGTTGAAAAATGTACTTGTGGATCTCGTGAACAGTACACAAGACCCATTGAAAAACAACTATCCAAATATACACTGAGTGAGTGCTTTTCAACACTATTCAAATATACACTGAGTGAGTGGTCGGATTGCACTGAGATTGACACCATGTCTGTGTTTGTGCGTTTAGCTGAAAAAATGTGGGTCTTATGGCACTATTCATGGACCCACAAAAGTCATCCAAACACAAATTTCAATATAAATTTAGATCTCACAGCATTATTCCCACATTTAAAAATTATTTTGATACAATATTTTCAGTTTTCAATAATAAGCGATATTCAAATAGACCCTGAATGTTACAAACGTATGCGTACCGTACATATATAGTACACATATTTACTAACTAATAAAATAAATGATTTTAAATAATAAATTGAAAATTGTTGGGCATTACATTATTCTAGTCTATTCTTTTTCTTTTTCTTTTTTAAGGGGAAAAATATTTTTTATTTTTGCTTTTTCCTATTTAGTTTTAACTTAAAAAAAAAAAAAAAAAACCGAGTCCAGTAATGGCAAATTCCCCTCCGCCAACACGTGACTCCCCGTTGCCTTCTTTTTTTGTTCTTTAGAAACAACCTTTGCCTCTTTGGTCTTTCGAGAAAATCATTGATATGTTAATTTCAAGCTTTCTTTGCCAAGGCCACTGCCTACCTACTTTCTTCTATTGTTTCATTCAACTTTCAACTTTGAATATATATATATATATATATATTTGGTGTAACTTTTTATTTGATTAATAACTTACTTAATAACTTTTTATTTGATTAATAAATTGAAAAACTCACCGTTGGATTCCATGTTTTAAATTCATAACACGCATGCCAAATATCATTTCAATTTGAATTTATTTACTATTTAATCTATAAACTTATCTTTGATACATAATTTTAAAGTATAATAACTTGAAATTTAAACATTTGATTAATGAGAGAATTATTTACCTTTGATTGTTTTGAAATTTTGCAAGAATAAAAAATATACAAAGATAATGTAATTCAACAATACATTTGACACAATTTGCCTCCTATATACAATATTAAGAGATGTAACAGGACAAAATGGGCTTTGGCCTTTTTTGGGCAAATTATATAGTTTTATACCCCCTTTCTCAAACTAATTAGAAAAATGCCCTTCTTTTAAAACTCGATTTATGATAAATCGAGTTAGAAAAAAAAAGTTTCTGAAGCCCTATAGTAGCGTTTTAAGAAGCCTATAGTGGTGTTTTAAGGACCTATAATGATGTTTTTTAACTCGACTTCAATGAAATCGAGTAGTCGGAAATTTTTTTTACCTATAACTCGATTTCATTGAGGTCGAGTTAAAAAATGTTACTATAGGTCCTTAAAACGCCACTATAGATTCCTTAAAAACGCCACTATAGGGCCTAACTCGATTTATCACAACTCGAGTTTTAAAAGAGGGGTATTTCCCTAATTTTTTTGGGAAATGAGGTATAAAGTTATTTAATTTGTCCGAAAATGGCAAAAGCCCATTTTGTCCGATGTAACATTGTCTAATGTTATAGCAAATGTAACTTGAACTCATTCATATATATATAGATATATATATATATGTGTGTATATATAGACACACACACACACAAAAAAAGTTGTTGCAACAAATGGGATCCTAGTAAGGATCTTGCTTGTCCTCCTTTACCTTTTTTGGTCTTTTTGTTTTCTCTATAACGTAAAGTTGGCTCACAGGTTCTGTTAGGTTTATGATTAAGAGATAGTTTATATATGATGTGGAATGCTCAAGGCTGTAGATTTATGCTAAATAAATCTTAGTATTGAAAGATATTTTCTCCATTTCATTTTGAAATAAAGAGGATCTAAATCTATGAGAACTAATGCTCAAATATCTTCTCTTCATTTCTTTTTTGTAATAATTAAGGTTTTCTTCCCCCCCCCCCCCCCCCAAATTATAGAAACGAAACTAGTTAACCATCTATGATATTGATTAACACTACAAAGTACAAACACAACAATTTTTGCAATAGTTGAGTTAACAAGTTTTTCCTGATTTTCATGAGTTCACAATTGACATAACTTTTTTTTACTTATCTACCGTACCACCCAGATTTTGATGTTTGACCCTCTAAACTTTTGGAGGTTTTTTTGGCACACATGTGTAAAGTGTGTGACCTGTGTGAGTGATCTTTTCATTTTATTTTTTCATTTTTTAAGAGTTATCACCAACCACTAGTTTTTAAGGTGTGATTGGTCACACATTTATTTAATTTATTTTAGTACCAAGTTAGCTAATGTTTTTCCTAAAGGCTCCCAAACTAAATAGATAGGCTAATGTTTTGAACCAAATATATGGACTAGAAATCTCAATTACTCATGGGGAAGGTATTAACCTCATTTTCCAACTTACATTTAACCTCATCCAAGGACATAATGGTCATTTCACATCTCAATGATAAATTTATAAATTTGATTGTTTTATTTCCAAATGAATTCCATAAAAATAAATCATGAACTCACGATAATCAAAATGGCAGGTCACATGCCTCAATTGGATCACTGGATTGAAAGATATCATGAATTCAAGTTTTAAAGATTAATTTGCACTTGCATGAATTAAGTTCTGACCACATGTGATTATGAACTTTTAATTTTAATTAGTCTAATTTAAGTCCAAAATAAATTAATGTTGTAGCATAACACTATTGGTTGAGTTAATGATTTATTAAGGAGTTGCATGGCCCATCTCCATTGATCTTGTCTAAGAATTGTAATTATCTCGAAAATGAACAAGGGACGGTCAAAAGAAGCGAGATTGTCACCATTGTGGAGAAAAATGGATTGCACTGATAGCATGTTGATGCTGTAAAGGATAAAAAGGAATTAGAAGTGTTTTTGAAATCTATAAATGTTGGAAATAAAGGAGAGATAATACCTGAATTTTCCTTGGAAATTACACAATTTGATTTTACCAAAAAAAAGGTGGCGGAAATGAGGCGTGGACTAAGTCACTGTCTTGAGACAAATCGTGGTATCTACAGTATATCCAATGTAGTTAGACAAATAGTTTCTGCACGTTGTCCTCAGGATACAACAGCCCAGCCACCTTTGCTGATTATCATTGCGAGCCTACACTGCTCGTAGGATATAAGCTCTCTATAATACTTTCTTTTCCCATAAAATTTTGTAAAAGATAGAATATTTTTGTGAATAGCAAGAAGCAATAGATGGTAAGTGTTTAGGACAATAAAAAATTGTTTTTTGAAAAGTCTGCAGCTTTCTAATTCAAAAATAAAAAGGTGTATATTTGAAACTTTTATTTCTTTCCATATATATAGAGCCAGACATGTTGCTTGTCCTTAGCCAAAAAATAAAAACGTTTGCTATCTTTAAATGATCATAAAATTATTGAAATCAATGTGTGATTAATAACTTTCTTTATATATATATATATATATATTATATAAACCGGTCAAAACCTTTTGTACGTTGAGAACAAAAAAAGAAAGGATCATAATACCAAGCTGTTAGGTTCTAAAGATTTAGGATTTTATGTATTTAGAACTCTAATGTGTAGTGTTGGCAAACCATGATCAAAACAGGTTGTTTAGTCTTTTTAGGCTTGCTCAAAGTATGTTTATTTGTAAAACTGGAATCGAGTGATGCAGATTTATTGGACTAAATCTGTAAGGCTCGATCGATCGAAAATTAGACTCGATCGATCGAACCACGTACAGATTTATTTTTCTGCAGAGTTCCAGTTCAGCCCAAACTCTATTTAAACGTCTTGGGGTTCAAGTAAAACACTTCTATATATAAGGAAACCCTAGAACGTTTTTGGGACTTCTGAGAGAGAGATTAGAGTGCCTCTTGTGCCTCCTTTTATTTTTAGGGTTTTGTACCCAAACCTCTCTAAGTCTTTGTTGCTCATATTTGCGGTTTATGTGAATCTCTTGTGAGATCTTTGAGGAGCTTTCCTTCACATAAACTTAGGGTTTTTAAGGTAGAGATTATTTCAACATCTTGATGATCAACAAGGTTGCTACCATTGGAGATTAAAAGAAAAGCAAGCGGGGAGCTTTAGCTGATTGAAGAATTCAAGAAAGAAGTAGTCCGTGGATTCGGAGCCTGCGCGTGGTCGTGTCAGGAAGTTCTACTGGTGGGTAGCATTAGGAAGTCGAGCGGGAGCTTGTAGTCCTTTTGTACGAACTTCAATTCTTTCATAGTGAATTCAGGTTAGCCTTGAGGATCGGTGGGTCAAATCCTCCCCAGGTTTTTACCGGTGGTTTCCTGGGTGATCATATCTTGTGTTATTTATTTTCCGCTGCTTTATATTCTTGATATGATTGTTTGGATTGTTTTAACCTAGAATTGCTTAATTTGACTAAGTAACAACTTGGCTAATTAATCTAGGCTACGCAATCTGTGTGTTTAAGGGGTCTAAATTCCCAAGTGGTATCAGAGCGGGTAGCTCTTCTGTTGTAGATCTTTTGATCTGAGCTGATCCTTGACCCCTGTTGTCATGGATAATTTGAAGTGTCTTTCTGATCATATTTCTGCTCATGCTTCTGCTGATTTTATTGATGCCTGTGATGTTTTGAATAAAAAGGACACTATTGTTTCTGTTGATTTTTTTGATGCTTTTGAAACTCTTCGTAAGGAATTATCTAAATCTTTGAAAATTTCTAAGAAATTCAAGGAAGATTAAAATTGGCAATCTTGAAAAAGAGGATTTGATTGTGAGATTAGATGAGTCTAATAAAAAGAATGAATTTTTGAGAAATCAAATTTCCTCTCAAGATGAGAAGATGAAAAGTTTGGAACAAAAGTTAGCTGAGGCTGAAGCTAAATTGGAAAATTTGTCTAATACCAAACTTGTTGATGATAACAGAAGTGTTTCTGTTTCTCTTAAGCCTAAAACTGAGAAAGTTTATATCCCTCCTTTTAAGAGGAATAATAAAGAGAAGGCTTATTTTGCTAGGTTAGACAAAGGTAAAAGTTCTGATGTAGACGCTGAAGTTTCTAAACCTAAGTCTAATCCTACTGTTAGAGAGCATAATAAATCTGTTTTTGTGCCTACTTGTCACCTTTGTGGTGTTGTTGGTCATATTAGACCAAATTGTTCTTTGTTGAGGCAAAAACCAAATCTGAGAATAGATTTGCTATTAGGAATACTGATGTTCCTAAATTTGTTCCTGTTTGTCACTTTTGTGGTGTCTCCGGTCACATTCGTCCTAATTGTCATAAATTAAAATTTAAGCATTCTATGTTTCAATTTAGGATATGTGATGATATTTCTCCTGCCATAGGTTCAAATAAATTATTCATATGCTTTTGAAAAATTTGAGCTTGTTGGTTTGTGAAAGGAATTTGCAGGATTTCAGTCTCTCTCAGAAGATTGGTATAATCCTCAAATCACTCTCTTCCATGGATTTTCACCTACAAAGCCAAACTCGTGCTAATGGGTGAGAAAAGATTCTCCAAGGTGAGTGTTGCTAACTTGTCCTGATTTAATTCTTTCAATTATTTGTGGACATGTTTTGTTTTTTGTTTTTGTTGTTTGTTTTTTAGGTTGTTTTTTTTTATTATTTTAAAAAAAAAATCCAAAAACATTGAAAATTTCAAAAAGAAAAAATATTTTATTTTGTGTCTAGTTTTTCTTTTTGAGGATTACATGAATTGTTATATCTCTCTTGATTTAGAACATGCCTGACATTGTGGAGAAACTTGAATAGTTTGTGCTAAGCTATTTTTGATTTTGAATGAGTATGTACTAGTTTGTACATGTACTCAAGGGTTAATTAAGAAATTGATATTTCTTGTTTGTGTACCCTTTATAGCTTAGTTTTGCACTGTCATGCATTGCATTTGCATTGTTCATTTAGCATAATATGTGCTTTTTTGTTTTGGTTATAAAGTTTGTTAAAACCAAAAAGATTTTTGTGTTTTGTATTATATATCTTGGATTTATAATCAAGGATTGGCCATATTATCTTTACATAACATGTTTATGTACCTTGTTTAGCTTTGATAAGCTTATTTATTGCACTTTACTAGTTGAAGTTTTGTAGTGCATGTTGTGTGGGAAAGATGTTTATGGTGTTTATCACTTTGTCTTAATCTTGAAGTCACATGTTATTTGACTGTCGGACTTGATCCTTTTGAGAAAGGCATAAATAACCATCTCACCACTGTTCACTAGCCAATCATGAACACCTTAGTGCATATCATAAGATTCTGTGCTCGAGAAAGTGTAGCACATGCACAAAAAGAACATAAGGTGTAGCCTCAAATTAATTAAAACTGGTGTGTACTATTAGGCTTAGATGCCAATTCACTTAATTCAAACCGGTGTGTACTATTAGGCTGAATGCCATCTCATACAAATAAGAGGCAAAAATCAAGAAACTTACATGATTGCAAGCTTTTGTTCTAGGAGATGTGGGAGTTATAGATGTAACTCTTTAGGTGATAGTCTCTTTTAAATTCTATGTGATGAATTGTGTAGACTTTGTGATTGATTGCTATTCACATATCACCTCACATGCATCTCAAGCTTTTGCTAGTTGCACACACTACACAAGTTACTCTTTGTTAAACTTGGTACATTATATTGTGTGTGATTTTGTTGTGGCCATCAAAGATTAAAAGTTCCTTGATTTTGATGCAAAATATGTTTCAAGTTTGAAAATTTTGAAAATATCTTGAGATTTGTGCAGAACATATTTGCTTGCTTAAGAAAATTTCAATGGGAGAATGATTGAAATTTGTTTTGAGAAAATTGGGTTCAAAATTTTGGGTTTTTGAAAAAAAAGCATTCCATCTCATACTCATGCATTTTGCTTTCATTTGGTTAATGCTTTGAGGAGTTGTTTTTCAAATTAGGTTTGTGTCTTTCAAAACTGTGATTTTTCTCAAAATTTGTGAGTCTCTGCCAAATTCGATCGATCCAGTGTGTTTTTCGATCAATCGAAAAAGTGCTTTAATTTGTTTAAAAATGACTGTTTCATTCGATCGATCGAATGTATTTTTCGATCAATCGAAAGTCGCGAATCAGGTTTTTAAAAAGGGTTTGTTCTTGATCCGAATTGGGGCTTTTGTGAAATTGAGTTGAATTTGATGAAATTGGTTGTTGTATTGATGAAATTAAGCATTATACTCTGTGAGTTATGTTATGTGATGCTCAATTCATCAATTTGTTTAAAAATTCAACAAGTGATTTTCAAATTTTTGGGTTTTTGTTAGAAACTCTATGCTCAAACCAATTTTGTCAATTTAATCTCAATTGAACTTAATCGCTCACTGCATTAGTACATGCATCATGGCATTGTAATTGTTTCATGCATCATATAGAATTTTATTCTATTGATTTTTGTGCTAACTTGCAGTCTCCCTTGGTTTGTGTTTAGGATTCACATGCATTGCATTGATTTCTGTATCCATTTTGCAGTTTTGCAGTCATATCTCTCATTGTTTTCATACATAGCATGCATACACTTTGCTAAATTGGGTACTCAACTTGATCTAAAAATTGATTGATTAATTTTTGACTTACGTACTTTCTAGTATATGCTATTTTTTATGTATGAATTGTAGAAAATATTTTTCTTAAGAGATATGATAGATAATCAATGTGCAAATATTTTCTCTACTCATGCAACTGTTTATGGGTCACATAGTGCATGTTTGCATTCTATTGAAAGAGAGAATATTTTTCTTCATGTGTATCCTCACCTTAGTTTTTAACTATTGGTTTGTGTTTTTCACTTTGGTCCTGCTGGTGAGGATGTACCTGATCCTGTTGGTGATGCTGCTGCTGCTGCTGATTCCCCCTTTTTTTCCCCAAACTGTTTTTCCCACAACTTGTTTTGTTTTTCCTATTTTTATAGGGGGAGAAAAGTTTTTTTTACCTGTGTTGTTCATAGGGGGAGCTGTCTCTATTTTCTATAGAGTTGAATTGTTTTGTGTTCCCTTGATTCTCTATTTTCTCTTATCCTTTATTGCGTATGTTGACTGTTTACTCTTTGTACGAGTTGTCTTTGTCAATACGTGACAAAAAGGGGGAGAAATTATTGATTTATGGGAATCATGTTTGTCCTGTTTAGGGGGAGTTGAAATTATTTTAAAAGGGAAGAAAATAAAAACTTTTTGTTGTATCTAACTTAGGGGGAGAGTTAGTTTACTTATGTTTTTATTTCTGTTTCTTGTTCACTGCTCTATTGATTTATATTTATGAGTTCGTTCATTATATATGTCTTTGTTTTGTGTTTGTGAATCTTACAGAATTTAACCTTTGTTTTACTGTATTTTGTTCCACACATGCGTTTATGCGATTTGTTGAGTATTTAGGAATATACAGGTTGATTCAATGAAGCTGCTGTCTACACTTGCAACGATGGATAGTAGTTAGGTTGGATTTGTAGTTTATGAGCATTATTCTTTGTAATGGGCTTTTACTTATAAACTTTGAGCTTTTAGTATTGTGTTTTGTCACGGATGCCAAAGGGGGAGATTTGTTAGGTTCTAAAGATTTAGGAATTTATGTATTTAGAACTCTAATTTGTAGATATTGGCAAACCATGATCAAAATGATATGTTTAGTCTTGTTATAGTGTGCTCAAAGATGTTTAATTTTGTAAAACGTTGGAATCGAGGAGCTGCTAGATATTGGGCAATTTAGGTCTGATCATCGATGAAGATATAGACTCGATCGATCGAACAGTGACAGATTATGTTTTCTGCAGAATTCCAGTATCAGCCCATAACTCTATTTAAACGTCTTAGGGTTTATGTAATTTGCCTAGGTATATAAGGAAAACCCTAGACACGTTTTGGGACTTCTGAGAGAGAGATTAGAGTGCCTCTTGTGCCTCCTTTTATTTTTAGGGTTTTGTACCCAAACCTCTCTAAGTCTTTGTTGCTCATATTTGCGTTTATGTGAATCTCTTGTGAGATCTTGAGGAGCTTTCCTTCACATAAACTTAGGGTTTTTAAGGTAGAGATTATTTCAACATCTTGATGATCAACAAGGTTGCTACCATTGGAGATTAAAAGAAAAGCAAGCGGGGAGCTTATAGCTGATTGAAGAATTCAAGAAAGAAGTAGTCCGTGGATTCGGAGCCTGCACGTGGTCGTGTCAGGAAGTTCTACTGGTGGGTAGCATTAGGAAGTCGAGCGGGGAGCTTGTAGTCCTTTTGTACGAACTTCAATTCTTTCATAGTGAATTCAGGTTAGCCTTGAGGATCGGTGGGTCAAATCCTCCCCAGGTTTTTACCGAGTAGTTTCCTGGGTGATCATATCTTGTGTTATTTATTTTCCGCTGCTTTATATTCTTGATATGATTGTTTGGATTGTTTTAACCTAGAATTGCTTAATTTGACTAAGTAACAACTTGGCTAATTAATCTAGGCTACGCAATCTGTGTGTTTAAGGGATCTAAATTCCTGTCACAAGCATCTAATGGCCCATTATTGCAATACCTTTTCAAAAAATTTCTTTCTGAGTATATGTTACAAAAAATTGCTAGCTATTTAACCACTTTCCATTAAACCAAATAGTAAACATTTGTATATATACCGTGACATAAAATAATTTAGCAATAGCTGTACATTTAAGTGCTGAAAATCTTCCATATATGACATTATTATGTTTTATTTAAATAAGAACATTTGAATACAAAATGTTTAGAATGGAAAGTATATATATGTAATAAAACCAAATATGTTGGCAATTATGGTATTAATATCACGTTAATGTTCATAAATTTCCTGATTAAAACCATTGACAAAAGCTATTCAAATTTTGAATTATGTTTCAATTTCAAAATTTAGCAATCAACGTATCTGACATTAAGGAATAATTGATACACATAAATGAGTAGTAAAATAAATATAATATTTTTTATAAAAAATTAATAGGTAAATATATATATATATAAGAAAATTTTCTGGGTTAATTAGAACATTATGTATAATGAGAGTGCCAATGGCTTGAACCCTCATTTAGTGTTTCAGCAACATTGTTCCAAAGTTAATAGTGATCTAAGTCTTGAACTATAACTTTTTCTATGGATAGAAAACATTACATCATACACATAATATTCCAGTACTCTACTATGAGATTCTAAGCCAGCACATTACGGCCTTGTGCTTTATCCCAGCATCCATGAGCTATTTAGAGAACTAGCCCTATTCTCAAAGGAAGCGGCCTCACTTCCATGCTTACTTAGGTGTGGCTATCAAGGATGTTCTTGTAACTCTAACATCCCACTCATAAGAGCTACAGTCCACATTAAGAGTTTTTTTTTTTTTTTTAATAAATAAAAACTAATCCTAACAATATTTACAACATTAGCAATCTTATTATGGACTATACACACACGTTTTTAGTGCTTGTGTGTGGGTGTTTATCTTAAATAATATATTACTATCACAACTTATAGCCCCTAAAACTCGTGAAATTTTGTGTGTTTATATCATTACTTTAATAAATTCCCTCTTTATCCATCTCCCGCACAAAATAATAAGAAGAAGAAAAAGGGAAATCTATCTTCTCTATTTGCAGCCTTTGTACAACAGCTTAGAGCCAAGATCATTGATTTGTTCTACTAGTTTCCTCGAGGCCATACCATACTTCTAGTAAGCCAATCCTTAAGGCCATTAGGGTTCATCTGTTTCTGTTTGGGTTTTTTTTTTTTTTTTTTTTTTTTTTTTTTTTTTTTTTTTTTTGTGGCTTCATCAGTAAGTCAATTGGTTGCAAATCGAATCAATTACAGCCCAGATCTTTGAGATTTCTTCCTCATTGCTTTTTCTTTATATTTCCCATGTTTTTCTACGTACAAAACCCATGTTTCTCTTAATTTCAGTATGGGGTTGTCTTTTTTTTTTTTGGATACATTTCTCTGTGCCTATCAGCCTTGGGGCTTCTAAGATTTCGTCGTGTTGTAAATCCAGTCAAACCAGATTTCAAGCCTGCTATGGATTTAAAGAAGACTAATACGACATGTAGTTTATGTTTTAAGTATAGTTTTGCTACAAGTCGTATAAATGTATGTTTTGTACACGTGCAAAGCACTTGAGTTCTCTAGTTATCATGTTTTACATGTGTCGGTTAGGAATGACAACGGGTTGGGTTTGGGGCAGGTCTTTTTTATGCCGGAACCCGCCTCGCAGGCCAGCCCCAATACCCACACTTGCCCCATTTAATAAACGAGTTTTTTTTAAACCCCCAAACCTACCCGTCGGCCCTTGCGAGCCTCGTCCCATCATGCCCGGCCCAAAATTAGAAACACAAAAATTTATGATTTATGATTTTCCATTTCAAAATCACAAACACAAACAAATAAATCCTAACATAATAAAAAAAACAAAAATTTCAAATTTACGATTTTCCTTTTCAAATCAAAAGCACAAATACAAACACATAAATCACAAACACAAACAAAGAAAAAACAATGAGAGATGAAATGCACTAAAAAAAAAAAACAAAAAAAAACAAAAAACATAGCCGTGAGACTGAACAAGGTAGTGGGGTCATGAGGCTGAGGGAGGCTGTGAGGCTAAAGGAGGCCGTGAGAGGGTAGCTAGGCTAGATCGTGAGGGGGGGGGGGGGGCTAAG
>NW_027070194.1:186422-321216 GCF_002906115.3 Quercus suber
TATTGCCACTATGGTTTGCTATATCAAAGATATCCTACTGTTTTTGAAGGATATAGTGATGCTAGTTGGAACACCTTATTAGGTGATTCTTTGTCTACCACTGGCTATGTATTTACAATGGGTGGTGGAGCAATAAGTTGGAAATCTAAAAAATAACAGATTATTGCTAAATCCACCATGGAGGTAGAATTAATTTCCTTATCTTTAGCTAGTAAAGAAGCGGGTTGGTATGAGATTTATTATCTGAAATTCCCATGTGGGAGAAACCTATTTCACCCGTCTTAATTCATTTTGATAGTATTGCCACTATTGGTAGAGTGCGCAGTAAATACTATAATGGTAATTAAATCCAGATCTATTAGAAGAAAACACAGTACTATGAGATCATACAAAACAATGGTACCATAAATGTTGATTATATTAGTACAAATGATAATATTGCAGATCCATTAACTAAAGCTCTAGCTAGAGAAAAGATCTGGATAGCATCGAAGGGGATGGGACTTAAGCCCAAAGAAGAATAAACTACCTATGAGGATACCCGACCTAAGGACTGGAGATCCAAGAACTAGGTTCAAAGGAAAAACTAATCATAGAGTAGTTTGATTAACATGCGCTAAATATATGTATGAGTAATAATACTCATGTCCCTACCTATGGTGGCGTGCATGGATCTTGTAACGTTATATTTTTTTTTTTAAAAAAAAAAAAAAAAAAAAAAAAGAGAAATACGAGTCTTTATTAATTATTGAAAAAACCAAAGCATCCTGAAATACAAAGGATTTAATAAGAGATGGGAGTTTCTTCTATCCAAGATACAAAGTGTCAATTCCTTTGGCGTGTTGAGCTAGAGTATGAGTTGGTTTGTTTCCTTGTCGCCAGACATGCATCAATTGATATCGTTTGAAGTTCTGCAGCTTAAGGCTGATGCCTACAATGATGTTCTCAATATTGATTGGCACTTGTGTCCTATTTGATAGAGCCCCTGCGAGCACAAAGCAATCTGTTTCAAAGATAGCTTCTTGTAATCCGATGTCCATAGCAAATGAGGCAGCTTCATCCATTGCTTTGGCTTCTGCTTCGAGTGGTCCCAATGGCAGTGGTAGGCATTTGCTTAAGGTAGCAAGCACTGCACTCTCATGGTCACGCACAATGATACCAATGCCCATTTACTTGGTGTTCTTGATGACAGCTGCATCTACGTTAACTTTATACCATGGGAAAGTGGGTGGAATCCACTGTGAGTCTTCAACAATGTTGGGGTGGCAGTGTTGGATGTGTGCAAGCTGAAAATCTTCGAGCAAGGAATGAGCTTTGTAGATTAGCTCCTACTGGACAACCACGGAGACCTAAGCCGAGTTTTTTTCTTTTGTACCACATGCACCAACAAAGTGTGATGATCAATTCAAGCATATCCTTTCCTACGTGTTGAACGAAGAAGAGGTGCCAGATAAGGTCTATAAGCTCCCTGAAGTGCACGCCTCTAGTGTCCATTGGCAATCCGGTTGCTTCCCAAGCTTCACGTGCTTTAGTGGAATCCCAAAACATATGTCCACTAGTTTCCTCACCACTTGACAAGCTTCACAAGTGGCTTCCTCCAAAACCTTACGGTGGCTTATTCACTTTGGTAGGGAGTATATTGCGATATGCTCTTCAGGCAAAGGTTTTGAGTTTGGGTGGGATGTTAAGACTCCAGATGGTTCGCCAACATAGGTGGTGATCTTGGTCGTTTTATGCTCAACAAGTATGGGCCTGTGAGGATAAGGAGAGAGCTATTTTGTAGGTGCTACTTACTGTGAAGATGCCTCTCAGAGTATAAGCCCAGATTTGTCGGTCCTTGGCATGGCTATGGCTACGGGGAATACTGAGGATTGCATCGGCATTATCTGTGATAAAAATTTGCTTGATCAAATCACTCTTCCACTCTCCTGAATCTTCGTCCAGCAGTGTGCATAACCGTGCATCCAAAGGTAAAATGTTTGGTGGTGTGATGGTTCGGAAAGTGGTTACCCTTGGAAGCCACCTATCATGCCAAATCTGCGTAGAGGTTCTATTGCCTACATGCCACCTATAATTGGCTCTAACTACATCCTGAGTAGCAATGATGCTTTGCCATGCAAAGGATGGTTTGAAGCCTAACTCTACCAGAAGAAAGTACATGTTTGGAAAATATCTAGCTTTTAGGACACAGTATACCAATGATTGGGTATTGGTTTGTAATCGCCAACCTTGCCTGGTGAGGAGTGCCAAGTTAAAGGCTTTTAGATTACGAAATCCCAATCCACCTTCCTTCTTTGGAACACAGAATTTGTCCTAAGATAGCCATGCCATTTTATTTTTTCCCCTGGATTGATCCCACCAAAAGGCATGAACCATGCTAGTAATTTCATCACAAAGTGTATCCAGGAGTTTAAAGACACTCATGGTATATGCCGGGATCACTTGAGCCACTGTTTTTATGAGAATTTCTTTCCTCACCTGTGAGAGCATCTTCTCTTTCTAGCCAAACAGCTTGTTATCCAGTTTTTCCTTAAGAGCACGGAAAGTGTTCTTCTTTAATCTACCCACCAAAGAAGGTAAACCCGGGTATGGTTCATGTTTGTATGACTTCAACTCCAAAGCATTGATTTATCTCTTCCTATAAATTTGGTGTGGTGTTGTGGCTGAAGAACAGTGCAGTTTTTTCTTGGTTTATTTTTTGGCCTGATGCATGCTCATAGGTCTCCAAGATTTGTTCAAGATGGTTGCAGTCCTCCCTTACGGATTGATAGAAGATAATATTGTCATTTGCAAAAAAGATATGTGAGATCTATGGGCCTTGTGGGCAAGTTGCTACACCTCAGATTGAACCAGTTGATGTGGCCTGTTGGAGAAGAGATGGCAGTCCTTTTGCCCAAAATAAGGAGACGAAAGGGGAGATAGGGTCTCCTTGTCTCAAGCCCCGAGTGGGGATAATGTGGCCACGAGGCTTGCCATTTAACCTGATTGAGTAAGTAACAAAAGTAACACATTACATCACAAGATTTACCCACTTATCATCAAAACCCATTTTATGCATAATATCTCTAAGGCAACCCCATTCTACTCTATCAAAAGCCTTACTCATATCAAGTTTCAAGGCCATCTCACCATTCTTACGACTTCTCTTTTGATTTAAGTAATTCATAGTTTCAAAAGCAACTAAAACATTATCAATGATAAGATAGTCGGACATAAACGCACTTTGGTGTCCACTAATAATATTTGGGAGAAAACATTTTAGCCTATTTGCTATGACTTTAGAGGCCAATCTAGCGATGACATTGCTCAAACTTTTGGGCATGTATTGTGTTATCTTAGTGGGGTTTTTTATTTTTGGAATCAAGATAACATGAGTTTCATTAAATTTTTGGGGAATAATGCCCAAATTTAGAAAATCAAGTTAAATTTTAGTAACATATTCACCAAATAAAGACCAAAAGTGTTGATAGAAAAGCGGGGGCATACCCTCAGGACCTAGTGATTTTTTTGGGTGCATTTGTTTCAGTGCTCTGTGGACCTCATCTACTTAGAAAGGTTGGCATAAGAAGCAACTCATGGAATCGGTCACAATAGGTTGAATTGCTCCAACAATAGTTTATGTGTCTATGGGCCCATTTGTTTGGAAAATATTTGAGAAATAATCTAGTACCATCTTCTCCACTATCAGATCCTCTACCTTCCAAATGCCATTATCATTTGTGAGACCTTGAATGGTGTTTCTTTGCTTGCAGTTTGAGGCTTTCTGATGGAAGAAAGACGTGTTACGATCACCATCTATGATCCACATGTGTTTTGCTCTCTGTTGCTACATAGTATTTTCTGCATCAAGCCAATAGTTAAGTGCCTTATGGACCTCATGTATTTGTTCTAAATCTTGCAGCTGGCTTTGCTCAAGGGCTTGCAACTCTTTTTCCGGCCAAGTTATTTGTCTTCCCATGTGACCAAACTCAGTCTTGTTCCATAAAGCTAGCCGTGATCTGCAACTGTCAAGGCAGTTATCAGTTAGGACACCTACTGTTTTGAATAAGCCCTCCATCCATGCTTCTTGAACAACTTCAACACAACGAGGATCTCATAGCCACATTGCTTCAAAGCGAAAGGGATGTTGGGTTTGTTGTTGTTGATGGTGACCATGAGAATGCAAGCTTACTACAAATGGTTGACATGTGTCAATTTTTTATTAGTGGAACATAAAGTGCAGCAAGAAAAGTAGGACAAAATATTTGAACTCCTCTAATATCTTGCTTGTAGACCCTTGGTAAAGCATGGGGGAATGATTAATGTTCTGTCCTTCTTACATTACGTAGGTTTTAAAATAGTGTTAGACCTACATAATGTGAAAGGAAATATGTATATAGCATATGAATGAGATACTTGAAGAGCAACAATTATCTCAATGTGGTGAATTATTGTATTTGAATCTAAATAGAGAACCCAATGTAGTACAATTAAGATACTATATCTAAGTTTTCCTTATAATGGTATCGATTCTCACACACTCCTTATTGTACATTGTCGGTACACATTACTCATTTCATATTTCAAATGTGGATATTAAGAAATAAAAATATATATGATGAGGCAAAATTCAGCAATTGAGTTCCTTGTCTCTACCGATGGACGAAGAGAATCGACTATGTCTCTGACGTAAAACCTACAATGAGTTTTAAACTGGAAATGGAGTACATCGGTGTGGTGTTTGCCAAAAACCCTCCGAAGATTAAGTTAGAGAAAGGTTTTAGAAAAAGGAATTGGCTTAAGAATAGTTTTCATATCGAATGTTTTGTGTAACTCTATGCTTAAGAATAGTTTACTTTGCAACGGCTAGTGCGTTATATGTTGATGTCTTGATGGATATAATTCTGTTACCATTGCTCTGTGCATTAGTCTTTGGCTTGAATGCACTCAATAAATGCGTAATGTACCTTAGCTTTTTCGTTGAATGTGAGACGATTTTGAGTTTTTGGACTCATCAGTTGCCCCCCTATTCCTTTCTCCATTTGTGGGACAAGGTAGTAATACGGAGATTCGTTGCTTTGTGCTCCATGTGTAGGGCATTTATTGTAAGTAGAAGTTTTGTCTATCTGGTGACACATGTACAATCAGGATTTTCCCTTCATGTCAGTTTTTTTTTTGGTTTTCCTGCACATGATCTCTTACTTTATTTCATGTTTTTCCCTCTCTTTCGTTTTTCACAATTGTTTTGCCATTTCGCTTGTTTGGAGATTTCTTCTTCCTCATTGACTCCTCCTCTATTCCTGGTAAGTCTTTTCTTCTTTTTCTCTATTCTCATTCTCTTACGGTAGACTACTCTCAGGTTAGGCTAGGTTGCCCTTCTATCTCTTTTCTCTTTGCTTGTTTGTGTGGCTTGCTTAAGTCCATAGGTAGAAAGCATCCTAGGGTTGGTCTTTTTGTAGGGAGAGATTGTCCATACCACTCCATTTTGCTTTTCCTCTTCCCTTTGATCCATCATTCGGTAGGAATTGCCCAAACTTTGGCAATGTCAAGAGAGGAGGTTAGGTCAAGTGAGCTTGAAATGGGCTTATCCTCTTCCAAGGACTATGGAGCTCTACAGGTTTCCTCCCTTTCTACTCCTCACAAAGCTTGGAGTATCTGTTGTGCTTTAAAAGAGAAGGACGAGAGGCAAATTAGGAATAGATTCCAGTTCCCTTCCTCTGTTAAGGTTAGGATTCCTGATAGTGACGATAGAACGTGTCATTCATATGCTGACGAAGTTTGTTTCTATGAAGCTAACTTTGCAAGTGGTCTTCGTTTCCCCCTTCATCCATTCATTAGGGAACTCCTTTATCGTCTTTTACTCACTCCTGCCCAATTAGTCCCTAATTCTTGGAGGATAGTGATTTGTTGTATGGTGGTGTGGATGTCATTAATGACAAAGACATCATTAGGGTAGATGAGTTCTTGCATCTTTATCGCTTGTTGAGGTTCAAAATGTTACAAGTATCAAAATCCAAGGCAAATGGGCCCTCAAAATAAGGTAGGCCCAATCTGTGAGCCAAAACCCATTAAGAATGGACAAAAGGAAACCAAAGCCCATGAATGGGTAAGCCCTGGGCCTTAGAAACTGAAGGGAAAAGCAAAGGAAGTTTGGCCCAACCTTCTGTAAAATGAGCTTCCAAGGAACCTAGGGAGAAGAAAGGGACTGGACTAGGATACCTTGGAACTACTAGAGCCAGGGAAGGGATCCTCGGGAAGTGTAGGGAAGAATCAGCTAGGATTTGAACAAATTAAGGAGGCATGCCCATAGGCACAAGGAACGAAGGAAGCCATGTCCAATTAGCCACCCATAACTCATAAGAAAAGTTTTGGAAACAAATGGTGACTTAGGAATCAACACTTGAAGAAGGGAGCCTAGTACCTCGAGAAAAGTAGGAAGGTGAACTATGAAGAAAGGTGGCTGAGGATCTTTCAACATGACAGGGAGGAATCTACCTATTTGAAGAAAAAGGACAAAGGGTTAGACAACCAAAAAAGGGCTTTGAAAAGTATCATTAGAAGTTTTGGGAAAAGGAACGGAAGCCAGCCCCATTAGGACCCCCCAAAAGAGGAAGGTCAGTTGGGAACTTTTGATAGGAGGGAAACCTCAAAGAAAGAATGAAATAAGAAAATGAGGAAAGGGAGGGGATCCTCCAGAGACTTTTTCAGAAGAAGCTAAGGGAGGGGACCTTAGAGCTTATCCAGTGAGAACCTGAGGTACAAAGGAACCCTTTGTCCAATCACAAAGGAAAAGGGGTAGTGGTTGTGGCAATTCATAGAAACTCGGTTGACGTAGAAGCAGAGTCAAAGGGATCCTTCCATCCAAACACATTCAAGACCCTCTAGAAGAACTCCAAGTTTAGATCCTTGTTTAACCAGTTGGGATTTAAACCAAAAGCAAGAAGGATTGTAACAGAATCCCTCGTGAGCATAGCAGTAGACTCAAGGGTGGAGTGTTTCACAGTGCAATCTCATGCAAGTAGAGGCTTCTTGGAAACAACTAATGCAATAACCTTCACGGATGAAGATTATGGAGGTTGAGTACCCAAACCATCAAAGGCCTCTCTATTTGATAGCCACCATAAATGGTGTTCAAATCAGGAAGGCATTGATAGATACAAGAGCTTCACTTAACCTCATTGCCCTAAGTTCCCTAAAGGGTGTTGGCATGGCTGGTAAAAGGATCCTGGGAGCTCATATAGAAATAACAAGATTTGGAGGAGTTGTAGAATCTATTAAAGGGTACGTGCAATTGGCCCTAAGGGTAGGCCCCGTAGTAGCTTTGACTCAGTTCCATGTAATCAACTTAAAGGTTTCTTATCACATCCTATTAGGGCAACCTTGGCTCTACAAGCACCACTTAATCCCATCAACGTGCCACCCATGTGTGAAAGAGAGGCTGAATGGGAGGCCCATAAGGATCCCTACCAACCCAATCAGGGAGAAGTGAACTTTATAAAAACTATGGGCCCATTTGGTACATGTGTTTAAACACATTTCAGTTTTTAAATAACATTACACGTATTTCCTACACTTTTTCACCCACACAAATTTTCAAAAAAACTGAAAACAATTATCTAAATACACGTACCAAACAAGCCCTATGTTTTATGATGAGTTAGCACCAAATGACGAATGTCCCACACCAGGGACCCCGGGGCACCTGTCTTAGAAGAAGGAGGTAGCACCCATAATCTGAGGGATCTCTTGGACAGGAAAAGGCAGAAGAAGGATGCCAATTCCTCAAGATCTTGAGAGTGTGTAGTAGTCTAGGAACCTCGAGGTAGAATGATATATCGCTTATAAAGGTAAGCAGGACCTGAATGCACTCAGCAGGAAGGTCTTGGACCACCAAATTGTATGACGACTTAAAGGGAGATCCTAGAGGATGAGGAGAAGGAAGCACAGATTCATCCCAAAAAGAAGTTGGAAAAAGTAAACTTGGGAGTTGACCCAGGAACCCTAATGCCTATTTTTATTAGCAATTAGTTATTAGCAAAGGAAAATTGCATGGACATATGATCAAGGTTTTGAAACCCAGACTATTCAATGAACCGTAAAAGGTTTTTGAGGTTAGACCGAGGTCGAACCGTAATAACGTCATAATTAATTTAATAATTATTTAAAATATAAATAAATATATTAAATTAGTAAAAATTGAAAATTTATCTAAAAATAAAGATAAATAATTATATACATACACACACACACACACACATACACATATATATATATATATATTTAAATTTTTTGTTAGAGCTCTTAAGTCATGAAAAAGCTCATTTAAGTATCCAATAATTTTTATTTTTATTTTATGAGACCCAATAAAATGGTAAAGAGATAAATTAATGTCTGCCCATGGCTAAAGCCCATTTGACAACCCAAACAATTTTTTTTTTTTTTTTTTATGCCTAAGCCCATTTGAATGGTCCACCATTTATGAATAAAAAAAAAAAGGATAAATACAAAAGCTAGAGCCTAGAACGAGACAAACAATTTTTTTTTTTTTTTTTTTATGCCTAAGCCCATTTGAATGGTCCACCATTTATGAATAAAAAAAAAAGGATAAATACAAAAGCTAGAGCCTAGAACGAGTGGTTGATAGTTGTTTGACTTGTTTCAAAAAAAAAAAAAAAACGAATGGTTGACAGTACAGCTTCGTGGTTGACAACAAAGCAACAGCAGTAAAGCAAGCAAAAAAGAGGACTTCATTTACCAAAAACAGAAGAAGACTCCGAGGGAAAAATGAAGAAACAGCATCGTAAAAAACACAGAGAGGGAGTGCGAGCTAAACAGAGAAGAAGAATGGGAAGATGGCAGTGCAATCTAAAGTCTGATAGCATCTCACAGTGGTTAAAGCTTCAGCCTTCAACAATGGCTGTAAGCGTGAAGTACTCTGAAGGGAGCATAATTTAAGGTTTTTTTTTTTTTTTTTACTGTTCAGATTCAAAGGGAAGTAGGGAACCATGAGAAGCGTTCTGATCACAGTTCTCAGAACTGTGCAGTTAAACCGCAGTTCGAACGGTTCTCTACATTTTTGGCATAGACCAGTTCTTAAGACTAAAAAAACCGTGTTTGTGAGAGGTTCACGATTAATCCGGTCGGACCGTATGGTCCAGTCCGGATTTAAAAAGCTTGCATATGATGAGATGCTTGGCTTGGATCTTGGGCAGATGGTTCATTTCTCAATGTAGATCTAGGAACCAAGCTAGTAATCCAACTAGCCAGGGTCTTCCACACTGAGGTAAAGGCTCAAATCGCTTAAGAGGTCAAGATGTTGTTGGCAGCAAGATTGATCAAGCCTATCCAACATCCTAAATGGCTTTCCAATATAGCTTGTGAAGAAAAAGAATGGTCAAATCAAGTGTTGTGTAGATTTTCGCAACCTAAACAAAGCATGTCCCAAGGATGAATTCCCCTTACCCAATATTGATCTCCTTGTAGACTCAACTATGGGAAGTTCCATGTTCTCCTTCATGGATGGGTATAGTGGGTACAATCAAATTTGGATGACTATTAAGGATGCTAAGAAAACAGCATTCAGGACCCTGATTGGGAACTTTTATTATACTGTGATGCCTTTCGGCCCTAAAAATGTAGGAGCCACATGCTAAAATACTATGATAGCCATCTTCCATGATATGTTGCATCAAAAGATCGAAGATTATATAGATGATATTGTGGTAAAATCAAAGACCAGGGCAGGACACTTCTAAGTCCTTGAACGAGTCTTTGAAAGATGTAGAATGTACAAGCTACGCATGAACCCTCTAAAGTGTGCCTTTGGATTATCTGCTGGAAAGTTCCATGGGTTCCTAGTACATCACAGAGGCATAAGCATGGATCCAACCAAGGCCACTACCATAGCAACCATGAATAGGCCCACAATAGTCAAAGAGCTCAAAAATTACCTTAGAAGGGTCTCTTAGGCTCCGTTTGTTTTGGTGGTAAATGATTTCTGGAAATCATTTACCACCTGACCCCAGTGTTTGGCAGGAAAGGAAAATTTTATTTTTCGAAAAATCAGCTTCAGTTTGACCGGATTTACTCCTTTGACCCATAAATCATTTTATGCCCTTATTTTACCTTCAAATGATTTCCGGAAAAGAGAGAGCCAGAGCCTTAATGAACCAAACCGAGTGTGAGAGAGAGAGAGAGCGAGAGAGAGAACGAGCCTTCGACTTCGACTTCGCCGGCGTTCACGAGCCTTCGACTTCACCGGCACCACGAACCCACGAACCGCGCCATCGCACCGGTCTCGCGCCGATCGCAGCACCTCGCCATCGCACCTCACCATCGCACCTCGCCATCGCACCGGTCTCGCACCTCGCCATCGCACCGCACCGATCGCGCCATCGCACCTCGATCGCGCCATCATACCTCGTCGTCGACCCAGACCCATCGCCTCCTCGATCGCGCCATCACTCCAACGCCGCTCGACCCAGACCCAGACCCTCGATCGCGCCATCGCACCTCGAGCTCTCTCTTCCTCTATCTCTCAGTTTTTTTTTTGTTTTTAATTTGATTGTTGTTGTTGTTGTTTTTTTTAATTTGATTGTTGTTGTTGTTTTTTTTTTTAATTTGATTGTTGTTGTTGTTTTTTTTTTATGAACTAATTGTTGTTGTTGTTGTTGCTGCCGGAATTTTCTGTTGTTGTCGTTGTTGTTGTTGTGTTGTTGTCGGAATTTGCTGCCGGAAAATAGCATTTTCCTAATAGAACCAAACACATGAAAATATTTTCCACAACAATTTTCATAATTCAACCAAACACTTAAAAATATTTTCCTTTTCCGGAAAATAGCATTTCCAGAAAATATGTATTTTCTGGAAAACATTTTACACGAAACAAACACAGCCTTATATTAGACGGTTTGTACTAGGCCTAGCCTCGATCACCAATGGATTATCCAAACTGTTGAAAAAGGGAGCTGAGTTCAAATGGGGGGACTGAACAGCAAGAGGCCTTCTAAAGGATCCAGCAAATCATGAACCATTTGCCTATCCTACAAGCACCAACACATAGCCCAAAAGATGCATGGACTTAAGCCCAAAGCAATAAATTTTTAGAGAATGGGTTGGAAAACTGGGCTTTAGTGAATTAAGCAACAAGTCAATGGATTTTGATCACAAAGGGAGAAAGATTATAGTCGTCCTCTAAAGAAAATCGTCCTCAGCCAAGTCTGAGGAGACTGATTCTTCTATATTGCTTTTGAAGCATTATTACAAGTCTAATTCTAGATTGTTACAATGTGTCTTTCTTGATTTTTCCCCCCAATCCCTTCAGGGGTCTCTTCCATTATATATCTCCCTTCTAGTGACCTTGGCCTTCCACTCGTTGATCATCCAAGCCACCACTTGAGTGCCCATCCTATTAGACACCCTTTCTGGTTTCTGTGAGTTATGGTAGTTAAGGCAGCACTGTTCAAGGATCTTCTCCACGTAAATGTGGCTAGAAAAATAGCTGTAGCGCTGTTCAGGGGTCCTCTCCACATAAACGCAACCAGAAAAGTAACTGTAGCACTGTTCAAGGGTCCTCTCCACATAAATGCAACCTAAAAAGTAGTTGCAGTGCATTAAACGCGGTGGTAATAGTTTTTCCTTAGGTACCTCCTAACTTTCACTTTTTGGTACACTCAAGATGTACGTTCCTGTCACTGGAGCTTCTTAAAAGGTCGTTTTGATCAATGGGATCCATATTTGGTCTCTATTTAGCTTGTCCGAGGAGGTGTTCCTCATCGGACCACCTTCCCAGTCATATCACATTCATGAAGGTCTAAGCTTACACTCTTAGTTATTGTTCAATTGTCCTCAGATCACCCATGTTCTCAGCCAAGTCCCAAGGCCCAATATAGTTTTCGAGCCTTTCACCCTATAGTAATATATTACTTAGTATTACACTAAGTATAACTTGAATATATATATATATATATATATAGGACAAGGTTTAGTTACAAAATTAGTTGTAGCCTAAGACTACAACCTTACTCAATATCTTTTTATTGGAGTTGAATTTGAGAATTCCACCATTGGATTACATCTTCTTCTTATATCCTTCATGCTTACAAAATTTTTAGAAAATTAAAGATCAATAGCTATACCATCAATAAATTGTTTAAATTGCTAGTTTTTGTAGTTTAAAATTATGCATAAAATATAAGCTTATAGATCATATAGTATATATTATCCAATTGACATAACATTTGACATATGCATTAAGAGTGTAAAGAATATGCAATTCAAAAGTTAAAATTTCAAAATATGTAGTAATATTTATTTTATTGAGTAAAGTTATAACCTTAGGCTACAACCAATTTTGTATCTAAACTTTATATATATATATATATATATTCGAAATGATAAATAACATTCAATCATTTATTGTGTTTAACACGCCTTCATGAATAAAATCTCCAAATGGGCAATTTACTCTGCATAGTACGTACCAACTAGAAAAACTATAAAGTCTTCATAGTGGACAAGTGATGTGGTCCACCATTCCACTAAAAAACTCCCACCTATTTAAAATTGCTGAGTTAGAAAAATTTTTAAAACATAAACTGATTACTAATTCAGCAATTTTAAACAAGTGAAAGTTTTTTAGTAGAATGGTAGACAAGTGACGTGGTCCACCAGAGGACTGTATAATTTCTCATACCAACTAGCCCTCAACCTTGAACCTAAACCACAAAACCCTCCCAAGATGACACTTGTCCTTTTTGCCACAACTACTTGAAATCTAACATCCATGCCCTTTGTGATTGCCCTTCAGTCATAAGCATTTGGACCATCATAAGCAACACGCATCTTGCCCAAGATTTTCATAAGCAATCCCTTGAAGAATGGGTTAAAACTATGTCCAGCTCTACCCATGGAATTTCTTGCCACCCAGCCATTCCTTGAAGCTTCACCTTCTTAATTGCAGCTGCTTGGACCATTTGGAATGCATGCAAAAAACTTTTCCTGGAAGGTCAACCTTTTGAACCATACACATCGCTTAGAATTGAATACTTTTTCTCCAAAGACTATAGAGCAAAAGTGTTAAGGCAACACAACATCGTTGGATGGAATCATGGGAAACTCCCCCTTCAAGCTTCTTCAAGCTCACTGTAGCTTGGTTGATGCCTCTCACTCTTGTGGTGCTCTCTCCTCTAGCTTTTTGAGGAAGCTCATATCAACCACATCCATCATGAAGGAAATTATTATGCGTCTCTTTTAACCAAGGAATGACACTCTTCTAAAGATTGTTTTATTTTGTATTTAAATCCTACTTCCTGTATTTCATATAAGTTTTTAGCTAGTGCTTTAATTTGACTTCCCTTTTTTACCAAAAATAATAATAATAATAATAATAATAATAATAATAATAATAATAATAATAATAATAATACTAACTTGTTAGAAATACTGAATGAATATTATTGTATTTCACACTGAATAAAACATACATGAGTGCCTTTATATAGAAGACAGAGTGTGTAGTATAAGTATGTGTGCTATACAAGTAAAGAAGGTGGGCCTAAAGCCCACACCCTATTACACGGTAACAACCCCCCTCAAACTCAAGGTGGGTGTAAAACCAACTTGAGGTTGTCAACCAAAGCACGAAAGCATCCCTTATGATGTGATTTGGTGAAGATATCTGCAAATTGATTTTTAAAGGAGACCGAGAACAGTTTGAGAACACCATGGACAAGATGATAACGGATAAAATGTCAATCGATCTCGATGTGTTTAATCCATTCATGGAAGACATCATTGTGAGCAATATAAATGGCACTCTAGTTGTCACAATAAAGAGGAATAGCAGAGGATGTGGACATACCTAAGTCCTCAAGAAGCCATCGTAGCCAAAGGAGCTCAGATGTGGTACCAGCAAGGGCACGATATTCTACTTTAGTACTAGAGTGGGCCACAAGAGTTTGTTTCTTGCTTCGCTAAGAAATCAAAGAAGAACTAAGAAGAAACCAATAGTCAGTGGTGGACTTGCGATCAGTAAGATCTCCTACCCAATCAACATCAAAGAATGCACAGAGAACAAGAGGAGACTAAGTATAGTAGAAAAGGCCATGGAAGAGAGTATCCTTCAGGTATCAAAGAATGTGTAGAATAGCAGCGTAGTGAGTCGATCATGGAGCAGACAGATACTAGCTCACTTGGTAAACAACATAAGAAATTTCTAGATGAGTGATAATGAGATAAACTAGGCTGCCAACCAAGTGTCTATAAAGAGAGGAATTAGACAATGGTTTCCTCCCTAAGGGAGTCAGATGCACATTAAGTTCAACTGGAGTGTCAAAAGTCTTGCTATCAATGAGTCCAGCTCAAGACAAAGTTCAGAAGCATACTTGGCTTAAGTAATATAAAGTCCATCTATAAAATGAGTGATTTCAAGACCCAAGAAGTAGCTAAAATGTCCAAGATCTTTCATCTCAAACTACTAATTGAGAAAATCCTTGATTTCTTAAATGCTACTAAGGTTATCACTAGTTATGATCATATCATCCACATATAGGAGAAGCAAAATAGTGCCTTTGTTAGTACGATGAAGAAATAAGGCAAAATCATAATGACTGGCAATGTAACCCAAGTGAGAGATGGTAGAGCTAAACTTGGCAAACCAAGCTCGTGGAGCTTGTTTAAGGCTATAAAGTGCATGTCGAAGGAGACAAACCTTGTTTGGTTCAATAGAGAGACCAGGAAGAGGTCACATATAAACTTCTTCACTTAAATTCCCATTAAGAAAGGCATTTTTGACATCCATCTGAAAAAAGTCACATTTACTAGCAGCGACAACAACTAAGAGGGCATGAACAGATGAGATTCGAGCAACCAGAACAAAGGTCTCTTCATAATCAATCCCATACTCTTGTGTAAAACCTTTTGCAACAAAACGAGCTTTATATCGCTCAATGGACCCATCAGAGTGTGTCTTGATCTTGTAGATCTACTTACAACCAACCACAAATTTTCTAGGGGGGAGAGTCACCAAATCCCAAGTATGGTTTTTAGATAATGCATCAAGTTCTTCTTTCATTACAATCTGCCATAAAGAGTTAGTGGAGGCTTCACAATAGGTGTGAGGCTCGTGCAGTGTAGCAAGGACAATGTAACAATGATAGTCAAGTAGATGTACAGGAATGGATCTAACCTGTGTCGAGTGACGAGGTGAAATGTCTTGTGCAAAATCTTCAGGCAAAGCCGGAGCAGAGGACCCAAGCTTAGGGTTGGGTGGCTCATCTTCGACCTGTTCATTAGAGGGTGATCTTGGAGAGGCATAAGAAATATCTGGTGGTTGGACAGAGAAGTCTATAGGAGGATTAGGAGCAACTATAGAAGGAATATGTGGCTTATTTGAAAAATGATTTAACACAAAGGAGGTAGATAGGGAGGCATGGAAGTGAGAGAGCTCAAGAAAGGAGCAATGTCCCCAAAAGACAACTTTATGGGAGATACGAAGACGATGAGAGACAAGATCATAACACCGATACCCCTTTTAAGTTTTACCATAGCCAAGAAAACAAAAAAGTCTAGACTGAGGCTCAAGTTTGTTATGCTCATGCCGCTGAAGAAGAATGATACAGGTAAAGCCAAAGGAGCAAAAGTGGTGATAGTTTGGAGGTGACCCAAAAAGGTGCTCATATGGAGTTTGATTTTGGATGACAGGACTAGGAATGCGATTAATAGCATGAACAACATGAATAGCAACATCACCCCAAAAAGGAGAAAGAACTTTAGCAGAGAGAAAGAGAGCACGAACAGTGTTAAGAATATGACGAAGTTTTTGTTTGACTCTACCATTTTGCTAAGAGGTGCCTAGACAAGTTAGTTGATGACTAGTGCCATAGGAATGCAAAATAGCTTGGAAAGCATATTGAGTGTATTCAAGAGCATTATCATATCGAAAAAATTTGATACGTTTGGAAATTGAGTTTCAACCATTTTTGCAAAATTAGAATATACTTGCAATAATTCAGAACAATGTTTCATATGAAAAATCAAGCTATAGCAAGAATATTCATCAACAAAGAAAACAAAATATCGAGATCTACCAATACTAAAGATAGAGGAAGGCCTCCGAACATCAGAATGAATTAGGTTAAAGATGCCAATGGATATTGATTCACTAGTATTCAAAAGCAAAGTTGGTTGTTTTCCTAACTAACATGAAATACATTCAAAATTTTCTGTGGACATTGAACCTAACAAACCTCTAGAAGCCAAGTGTTGTACCTGAAAGGAAGATGCATGACCAAGTCGAGCATGCCAAAGTGCAAGGGAAGGAATAAAAGAAACTACAGCAGCTACAGTAGCAACAGAAACAGGAGCAACAGGTGGAAGACGAAGTTTGTCCATGGGAAACATACGCCCAACTCTGGGACTTGTCCCAAGCTCTTGTCCCGTCCTCGGATCCTGCACAATACACCTAGAATAATCAAAGGTAATGTGATAACCCTAGTCAACTAAATGGCCCACAGAAAATAAATTGTAAGAAAGGTTAGGAACAATAAAGACCCTAGGAACTGAGAGGTTGGAGGTCGAGATAGGACCTATATTATGACCAAACATTGTGGAACCATTAGCTATACGAATATTAAGAGAGGGTGGTGTAGGTTCAAGTTGAGAAAATAAGGATGAGTGAGGTGTCATGTGGTTGCAACAAGCAGAATCCATGAGCCAAAAGGAAGGAGACATACCAAATGCAACTGAAAGAGAAGAGGAATAAGATGCATTACCAACCATACGAATGGTATTAGCGATGATGTTTAGAAGGTCAACTATGGAAATGGTGATAGTGGATCCAGAAGACTTGGACTTTGCGAACATGGGAGCCATTGGTTGGATATTCTTAGTGTTAGCAACAGTAGCAGCAGAAGTCGAAGTAGCTGATTTGTTGCGTTGATAGCAAATCTCAGTATTATGGCCAAGATGTTAGCAAAAATTGCAAAAGCAATTGTTGGATTGTCAGCGACGATTACTGTAATAAAAATAATGCTTGTCATTATTCTTCATTTAGAAGAAAAATATGCAAAAATGGACGATAAAAATGAAATCAACAAGAAAAACTAGGTAAGGAGAACATGGACTGCAAAAAGTCAACAGTCAACAGTCAACGCAGGTCAAAGTCAGTGCAGAGCAGTTAACGGCAGTAGGTCAAAGGATGACGTAAGCAGCTAACCTATTGATGACATAATCGATGATGTGGTAGTGTTGATGTCAGCTTGATGACGTGGCAATGATGACGTCACCTAAGGCTGATATGGTGTAGATGGCATAATCGATGACATCAGCTGATGTAGATCTAGCACGTGTCAGCACGTGAAGGATCATGAAGAAGTGTGGTGGTGCATGGCGGTGCATGATGATACTGCTAAGACTTTTAATGGTGCATAAGGGCACGTGAGTGGTTTAATGGAGACAAGTTTTCACAGGTGAACAAATCGGAGAGAGTCTATTCTAGTGGTGCGACCTATGGTCTGATTGGAGAAGCGGAAGCGGTGGTGGTGGCAAGGTAGTGGTCGTTGATGTATAGTAGTCACGGTAGTGGCAGTGGTGATTCTGACAACGACTACTACAGTCGATGACACCCAAGAAGACAAGACTGTTTTAGAGCGATACACCAGAGGATTAGAGCAGTGGCTCTAATACCATGTTAAAAACACTGAATGAATAGTATTGTATTTCACACTTAATAAACTACACATGAGTGCCTTTATATAGGAGGTAGAGTGTGTAGTACAAGTATGTATGTTATACAAGTATGTATGTTATACAAGTAAACAATGTGGGCCTAATGCCCACACCCTATTACATGTTGACACTGAAATGGTGAGTTTAATTCACGATCAGTTTATGAAAACAAATAGTAAGTTATAACTAGTACTCACAAAAAAATAATAATAATAATTTGAAGAAGCCTGGGCCTACCATGGCAAAACTTACACATTTTGATTGGTTATGAGACTTTTTTTTCTTTTTCTTTTTATAATTAATCGCGGTTCCCTTACAACCTTTGTCACGCCTCAAAACCAAAATGGTCCAAAGCATAATAAATACTTCTCAAAGGTACCTGCTGATTTTTCCCTTTTGACAATTTTATCCAAAATTCATTATCAAAGTTCCAATATCAAGAATTATCATAAAAATTTCATTAATGATACTCCCAAAGTAAGTTAGAGTTCTATGTAATAATTACAAGGATCATTGGCCACAAAAGAATGGAGGTCTGAATAAATACAATTACATATCATTAACTTGTCCCATCAATGGAAATAAAGTCATAACCACTATAATATACAAAAGAATAAGTCAAGCCTACACTAGATATACATCATCTAAATATCGTCATCCCAAAAGTTCAGCCTCCATCATTAGTTACTCTAAATACTTCTAGCCACCAAAAGCTGTCTCAAAATGATCGTTGCCTACTTTGAAAAAGTTTGTAAGATGATGGAATGAGACAGAGCCCAGTAAGAAGTATAATTAATGGGGGTAGGGGAAATGCAAGTTTCATGATGATGAATAATTTACAAAGCATGTTGTAATTTGGGATTTTCCAAATAAATTCTACAAAACAATTTCCAAAAATAATATGACAAGAATGATTAGAATGATAAAGCATATAGCTTCTCAAAATGCTTCCATGAAACTACATACCATATTTTGTAAGCAATAACAATACAATTCTAAATCCAATGCCACATGACAATGCTGTCACAAATACGGAACTAATCTGCCATCACAAAGACATAACTCATCACTGACACACAGCTAGAACTAAATACGCCGTCATAAAGACAGAACTCATCGCCATTACAAAGACAGAACTAATATGCCATCACAAAGACGGAACTCATCGCCGTCACAAAGACAGAACTCAATAACCATCACAAAGGCGGGTGCTAAGATATCATTGTCACACAAACTATACTATCTAGCTAGGTAATCACCAGATAATTTACCTTTAATTTAAAATACGTAATTCACTTCCAAGTAGTTTCATAAAATATTTGAATACCTAAGATATTCACAAGGTTCTCACAGCCTTCAACTCATTTCTTGTCAAAAAGATTTTCTATTAACTTCCCAAATAACATAGGTCAAGATAAAGCATCTTTATATTTTGCAAATAATGCAATAAATCCATAAAATCTATTCTCAAGAATTTAATCAAATATGCTAGTCTTTTCCATACTAACAAATCATGCATTCCCCCATATGCAATAAGAAATATGTTGCACTTTCAATACTTCATGCGTTTTTCATAAATGATTAACAATGATATTACACATAGTACGTTTTAGGAAAACTATGAATAATGTTCCAAAATGGGTCTAACCATAAAATACTTTAGTGCAATAAGGATTCATTTTTTAAAATCTCATTAAGAAGCCACTTACTTCGCAACCCACACAAGCCTAATTTTCCAAACTCCAAAGGTTCTCAACCAATTACTTTACAAGGCATAGACTTCCATTATACTCATGAATCATTCAAGGTATTACCTCTAACATCAAAACCTCAATAATTTATGAGTAATTCCCACAAGATTTTCACAACATCATCAAGAGACCCATGAAACCAAAATCACAATATCCTCTAACAAAAACCATTTAAATCTTTTACTAGCTCCAAATAAACTCAATAAAAATTATATTCACCATCTATTCACATTAAAACCCCTAAATTTTCACTACTTAGATAGCCACCATTGTAAAAACTATAAATTCACTCATCAAATAACTCCACCAATACAAAACTCATACATATAAATACATGAGTATCACTTCCAAAACTCATAAATCACATGAATATTATTATCAAAGCTTAGATAAGAGAACCTTAAGTAAAAGCATAAAACCCATAAATTAAAAAAAAAAAAAAGATTATAAATATTTATTTCAAATGAAAGGGATGAAGATGCTTAGAGGTTTCAAAGGATTTTCCAATGACCTCGCTGGAAAAATGATGGTGGAGATGATAGTGTGGAGTCAGTACCATGGGAGAGTGTGAAGGAATGATAGAGAGGAGTGTTTGTTGTGTTGTGGTGAGAGATTGAGATATTTTGTGAGATGTGTGATTAGGAATTAAGGGGGTAGGTGGGTGGGGCTCACGTGTGGGTGAAAATCTGACCCCTCCCCCCCCCCCCCCCCCCCCCCCCCACAACTCTAAACATATATAAGGATTATTTTAAGGGCAATCACAGAACATACAAGTGAGTGAAATTTGATGCAAAGGTTTTTCACATGCATAGTGTGATCGGAGACATATGCCCTAGTTTATCTTTCTCTTGAAGAAGCTGTTGCGTTTGTACGTCGTAGGGTTTTGTAATTAGGGAGCTTCGTGATCTTCATTGTGTTAATGAATTGAAGAACTTTGCAGTCATCATCCTTTTCAAGTTGGTGTGTTAGTCATGTACTTGAATCTGTGCATTGATTGGTTAGTCACGTGCTATGACCCGTGCATTGAAAAGGGGAGATTGTTACTATAGAACAAGTCCAATTGTGTATTGGGGTAAAGGTTCAATTGTAAGTTGGTATAAGGTACTGAGATTCCTTTATTTATAATCGTTTGTTATGATAATACTGGATTCTTGGGAGTGGTGATCTTAAAGTTACCTGGTGGAGTTTTTGCCTTGAGTTTTCCAATTTGTAAACAAATACCGTTAACTTTATTTTCCGTACATATTAACTTATTGGTGTTTGTTTGTGTTACCAGCTATTGCATGTTAATTGAATTAATTAATTAACTTGGCTAATTAATTGGTAATTTATCACACAGGGTGTAATACATTCTTGGCCTATCAAGTGGTATTAGAGTAGGCACACTCTAATTAGGGTTAATCTTTGCTGTGTGATCCATTGACCCCTGTTGTCATGGCTGCAACCTGCATGGAAGGATCTTTGTTTTCAAATATATCTTGTTTTTCTAATCTCTACTTGATTGAGTGTATCAGAAAATGCAAGTCTAAAAGTTATTTGAAATCCATCATGATGATTATTGGAAAAGATCTTAGCATGACAAAGAAGAAACTAGACTGTCTCATAATGAAACTATACAAAGGAGTTCATCTGAGAAGAGTGGAAGTTAAAAACTTTGTTTATAAATGGCAGATGAGAGAAAACACAATTCCTACTAATTTTTCATTTAAGAATGAGGTGTGCTTCATGATGGATTTCGCATTTAAGGTTATGGACACATGTTTATGGTACATTGATAGCGGCTGCTTAAGACACATGACTAGAGACCGATCTCTTTTTAAAGTTTTCAAGTCTAAGAAAGGTGGCAATGTCACTTTTGATGATGGGAGCAAATCATAGATTAAACAAAAGGGAACCATCTCTTTACTTGGATTGCCAAACATTGCAAATGTGCTATATGTAGAAGGTCTAAGAGTGACCCTGTTGAGCATAAGTTAGATATTTGATCAAGACTTTATGGTGCTATTCTCAAAAGGGAAATGACTTATGTTAAATGAGTCTGGAAAGAAACTCATAAGTGGTGTTCACACTCTGGACAATTGTTATGGTTTAGTCCCTGATGTTGATATAATGTGCAATAACATTTGTTACCAAATAAAGATCTATGACACCCAAAAATGGGATACGCCAGTTACAAACATCTTTCAATTGTATCTAAGCATCAATCAGTTTTGGGGATACCAAAGCTTAATAGGGTGAACAATGTGGTGTGTGGACCGTGTTAGCTTGGGAAACAGATGAAAGCCAAACATCTGGGCATTCAGACATCCGTTACATCTAGATTATTGGAGCTACTACATCTGGATCAAATGGGTCCAACAAGAACTAAGTCTCTTGGTGGGAAGAGATACATCATGGTTGTGGTAGATGATTTCACTAGGTAAACTTAGGTCATTCTCTTGAGATCCAAGTTAGATGTTCTTGAGCACATTGAAGCCTTATGCATAAGACTACAAAATGAAGGAGTTTAAAGATTGATTGAATTCGAAGTGACCATGGCAAAGAATTCGAGAACTTTTACATGGAGTCCTTTTGCACTAGATCAAGTATATCTCAAGAATTCTCTGCTCCAATTACTCCTTAGCAAAATGATGTAGTAGAAAGAAAGAACACGGTTATTCAGGAGATGGCTAGAGCCATGTTGCATAACAAGGATGTGGCTAGAAACTTGTGGGGAGAAACTGTCAACACAACGTGTCATACGGTTAACAGGGTGTATTTGACACTCGGTACCAAGAAGACTCCCCATGAGTTGTGGAAGGGAAGGAAGCCAAATGTTAAGTATTTCAGAATCTTTGGAAGTACTTGTTGCATTCTCAAGGATAGAGAGAATGTTAGAAAATTTGACTCTTGAAGAGATGAAGAAATATTTCTGGGATACTCCTCTACAAGTAGGACTTATCGGGTTTACAACAAGAGAACCAAGAAGGTGATGGAAATTGTGAATGTTGTGATTGATGAAGCCTCAAAGTCCAATTTTGAGAAAATTATTGAGGAAATTCCCAAAGAAATTCTTCCTCCTGAGCCCAAGGATGTTCAAGAAATTGTTGATCAAGAGCTCGCATCTCCAAGTACTTCTAGCATTCNTATGGTGCTATTCTCAAAAGGGAAATGACTTATGTTAAATGAGTCTGGAAAGAAACTCATAAGTGGTGTTCACACTCTGGACAATTGTTATGGTTTAGTCCCTGATGTTGATATAATGTGCAATAACATTTGTTACCAAATAAAGATCTATGACACCCAAAAATGGGATACGCCAGTTACAAACATCTTTCAATTGTATCTAAGCATCAATCAGTTTTGGGGATACCAAAGCTTAATAGGGTGAACAATGTGGTGTGTGGACCGTGTTAGCTTGGGAAACAGATGAAAGCCAAACATCTGGGCATTCAGACATCCGTTACATCTAGATTATTGGAGCTACTACATCTGGATCAAATGGGTCCAACAAGAACTAAGTCTCTTGGTGGGAAGAGATACATCATGGTTGTGGTAGATGATTTCACTAGGTAAACTTAGGTCATTCTCTTGAGATCCAAGTTAGATGTTCTTGAGCACATTGAAGCCTTATGCATAAGACTACAAAATGAAGGGAGTTTAAAGATTGATTGAATTCGAAGTGACCATGGCAAAGAATTCGAGAACTTTTACATGGAGTCCTTTTGCACTAGATCAAGTATATCTCAAGAATTCTCTGCTCCAATTACTCCTTAGCAAAATGATGTAGTAGAAAGAAAGAACACGGTTATTCAGGAGATGGCTAGAGCCATGTTGCATAACAAGGATGTGGCTAGAAACTTGTGGGGAGAAACTGTCAACACAACGTGTCATACGGTTAACAGGGTGTATTTGACACTCGGTACCAAGAAGACTCCCCATGAGTTGTGGAAGGGAAGGAAGCCAAATGTTAAGTATTTCAGAATCTTTGGAAGTACTTGTTGCATTCTCAAGGATAGAGAGAATGTTAGAAAATTTGACTCTTGAAGAGATGAAGAAATATTTCTGGGATACTCCTCTACAAGTAGGACTTATCGGGTTTACAACAAGAGAACCAAGAAGGTGATGGAAATTGTGAATGTTGTGATTGATGAAGCCTCAAAGTCCAATTTTGAGAAAATTATTGAGGAAATTCCCAAAGAAATTCTTCCTCCTGAGCCCAAGGATGTTCAAGAAATTGTTGATCAAGAGCTCGCATCTCCAAGTACTCTCAGCATTCCAAGTGTTGTAAAAGGTTCAATAGATATACCCACCTCACCTGATTCTGAATCCTATGAAGAGAAAGGACCTTCCTCCAAGATTAAGTTGAATCATCCTCCTAAAGTTATTGTGAGAAACATGAATGAACTTACACTAAGGAAGCGTACAGTTGATAAATATGTTGCTAACTTTGTGTTATATTCTTGTTATTTGTCACAGGTTGAACCCATCAAGTTCAAGAAAGTACTTTAGGATGAAAGCTGGGTTGAAGCTATGCATGATGAACTACTTTAATTTCAAAGGAATGATGTCTGAACTCTAGTACCTAGACTGGAAGGTGAGCACATCATTAGTACAAAGTGGATCTTCTGCAACAAGACTGATGAGGAAGGTAATGTGACCCATAACAAGACTCATCTTGTGGCTTAAGGATACTCTCAAATGGAAGGAGTAGTATGATGAGACATTTGCTCCAGTAGCCTATATGGAGTCCATTAAGATTCTCCTAGCCTTGGCATGTCACTTGAAGTTCAAGCTTTACCAAATGGATGCAAAGACTACTTTCTTGAATGGATTCCTTAAAGAAGATGTCTATGTGGCTCAACTAAAAGGATTCATTGGTCCACACTTTCCGAATCATGTGTTGTACCTCAAGAAGGCACTCTATGGTTTAAAGCAAGCTCCTAAAGCTTGGTATGATCGGCTTACACAATACTTGGTGTCGCATGGGTTCATAAGAGGAAAAGATAATCAAACTCTCTTCATCAAAAGGGAAGATTGTGAGTTAATAGTTGCTCAAGTCTATGTTGATGATATCATCTTTGGGTCAACTAAGGATGAACTTGCTCATAGTTTCTCTAAACTCATGTAGGCTGAGTTCAAGATGAGCATGGCTGGAGAGTTGAATCACTTCCTTGGCTTGTAGATCCATCAGCAAGAATCAGGTATATTCATATCTCACTCTAAATATGCTAAAAATCTTGTGAAAAAGTTTGGTTTGGAATCTGCTAGTTTTGTTAGAACCCCTATGAGCCCAAATGTTAAACTCATTGTTGATTTGTTGGTAAGAGTGTTGATTCTTCTCTCTATAGAAGCATGATAGGTAGTATCCTTTACCTTATTGCTAGTAGACTTGACATTAGCTACAGTGCGAGAGTATGTGCTAGATATCAAGCTAATCCCAAAGAGTTTCATATGATTGCTTTGAAAAGAATCATAAAGTAGGTCAAAACCACTGCTAAGGATAAAAGTGATGTCTTAGTTGGATATTCTAACAAAGACTGGGTTGGGAACGCTGATGATAGAAAGAGTACTTCGGGGAGTTGTTTTTATATGGGTAATAATCTTGTCTCCTAGATGAGCAAAAAGCAGAATTCCATCTCATTATTCATTGTAATGGCTAAATACATCACTACCGGTAGCTGTTGCACCTAACTTTTATGGATGCAAAAACTCCTCTTTGATTATGGTATTCGTCAAGAACATCTTACCATTTATTGTGACAATACCAGTGCCATCAACATCTCTAAGAATCCTGTTCAGCATTCTCAAATTAAACACATAGAGATTCGACATCACTTCATTTGGGAGCTTGTTGAAGATGGTACTCTCATTCTTGAATTCATTCATGCTAATGATCAGAAGGTTGACTTGTTCACCAAACCTCTTGATAGCAAACAGTTTGAATTCCTTTGCCAAAACATTGGTGTTATCTCCATGGATTGATCTCCTCTTCTCCTCCTCTTTCATTATGCATTTGCATCTAGTTTTATGCTTTGCTTTATTTAACATGTTTTTGTTTATTTGTTTTTAGTTTCGTATTATTTTGTTTTTCATAAAAATTAAAAAAAAATTGAAAAAAATCAGAAAAATACAAATACAGTGTGTGTTTTCTGCACATTGATACTTGTGTACCTTGGATAATCATTGAAACAAAGTTTTCTAAACTTTGTATCTTTTGTAGCTTATATGAGCATCTTTATGTACAACTAAGCAAGTGAGTTTTGTGGCTTATGTTTGTGATGAGTAAGACTAAGTAATCTCTTGTACTTAACGCTCGTATTACTCTTTTTAACATGAAGGTCTAGAAAATTTTAAGAGAAAGGCATAAATAACCATCTCATCACTGTTGCCTGCCAATCATGAAATGACATTTGTATGCTTCAGCATAGCAAAAGTGTAATGTCAAAAGTTTAACATCATTAGGTATTTCTTTTCTCCCTCTTATATGCTGATGCATGATATGCTTAAAAAGAAAAATATGCAAAGAAAAATAAAAAAGCAAAATGAAAAAAAAATGCTTTATATATGATTGCAAGCATGTCTTCTAGGACATGTGGGAGTTATAGGATGTACCTTGAAAGTGATAGTCCTCATCAAGCAGTTATGATTGTGTGTGAGTCAAAATGATTTTCTCATATCTCAAATTGTCATAACTTGTAGGCATTTATACAATATTGCGATGTTTCTCACACATAACACACTATATTCTTTGTTACTTTTAATACAAGTGCAAGTACAATGTGATTTGACTATCACAAGGAATACATGTATTAATGTATGCTCAATAAACTGTCATAACTTGTTTTTGAAATATAAAATTGGTTAGACTTGTTTAGTGTGTGTGTGTTTGTGTGTTTTGGATCTATATGCTTGCCATTTTTCTTGTTGAGAGATGATTTTGAGAGTTTAAAATGTTTTTTGGATCTTTGATTGAGTAGCATGTTTGATTGCATTATTATCTGTGTTTTTCTGTTCTTTGAAAAACTATTTTTGAGCAATCTCGACAGCTTCGTGATACCTCTCGACAGCTAGGCTATCTATCGAGTCTCTTGATCTTCCTTTCTCGATAGCTGTTATCACAATTTTGATCCATCGAAGTTTTTGAGAATTTGTTTTGATAGCTTCTTGACAGCTTCTCAATCCATCGAGAGGGTTTCTGTATGCTCGATAGTGCTCGATAGTGCTCCATAGTTCTCGATCCATTGAGGTCACTTTGCTGTGGACACCTCTCAATAGCTCCTCAACAGCTCCATCTGGCAAAAATTAAAGCTCGACACCTCTCGACATCTCTCGATCCATCGAGCTTTGTGTTTTCTATATATATATATCTCAGTGCAATATTTTCTCTCATTTTATTCGATCTCTCTCGATAGAAAAACGTCTCTCCCTCTCCTAAACACTTCTCAATCACACTCTTCATCTTCCCCATTCATTCTTCAAACTAATCCTTGCATTTTTATCTTTTTATCATACATTTCATTCATTTTGACCTAACTTTTGGGGTTTTTCAAAATTGATGAAGTTTTTGTGAAATTTTTAGGATGGGTTTTGTTTAAATGATCTTAAATGCTCATGCATTGCATCACATTTAAATTTTAACAATGATTCATGCATTTTAGATGTGTATTTACCATGTTGAAATGATATGTGTTGGTAGGATTAGATTGGGCTGAGCTCATGATGTTTTTATTGTTGCATGTCACATGCTCATG
The DNA here is from genome assembly GCF_002906115.3 of Quercus suber. NCBI lineage: Eukaryota > Viridiplantae > Streptophyta > Magnoliopsida > Fagales > Fagaceae > Quercus > Quercus suber. The sequence continues at coordinate 213,613 of NW_027070194.1, forward strand.
CATTTTTCATGCATACGTACCATTTTTTTTCTATCTTATTGATATTGATTTGTGTTGTACTTTCTTGTTTGTCCCTCCCTCTCTCTCCTTCTTTCGGTTAGTTGCTCTATGGCACCTAAAAGTAAGTCTACTCCATCTAGGAACCCTCTTCGTTCCGGGCAGCATCTACTATTGATTCTACTCCCTCTCACGTTTGGTTTCGTGATGAGAAGGCCCGTACTGACTTCTCGGAGAACTTTTCATGATGCGGCATTCATTCGAAACTCTAAGTTGTCCTATTAGATTTTTCCGATATTGACTTTCCCACTATCATCTACAGTAGGGGTTGGGAGTCACTTTGTGGCATCCCGGTTACTTGTCCCTCCGTGATCATACAGGAGTTTTACTTCAATATGCACGAATTAGATTACTCTATACCTCATTTCATTACTCACATTCAAGGTATGCGTATTGAAGTCACTCTGGATCTTATATCCGAGGTGCTACACGTCCCGAGGGTAGCGCATCCTGACTACCCCAACTGTGATCATCTTAGGACTGTGTCCAAAGATGATCTCTCGTCTCTCTTCTATGAGACACCTTCATCTTGGGGTGATCATTAAAACATCCCTTGCTCAGGCTTTGCAAAAGGTCTAAGGTTCCTTAACATGGTGATGACATTTGTTCTTTATCCTTTATGTCACTATAACTCTATTACTAGCCCCGTGCTCGCTTTTTGCTATCCCTCATTGAGAGGCTTACCATAGACTTTCCCTCTCATTTCATATTATCCCTTATAGATGTTTATAAGGATACGGCGACCCGTGATAAGCTCATTTTTCCTTCGTCTATCATGCGAATTCTCCGCCATGCATCAGTCTCCTATCCTGAATCTACACACTTCTCTGTCATGTGCGCTATAGACATAACGATTGTTAGACGGAGTGAGGCCCAGCTTCAACTGAAGCAGCCACGGACCAAGATGGCAATTCCTTCAGCTTCTTCTGCTCTATCCACTTGCGCTCCTTCTTCTTTTGCGGGTGGAGTGACTATTGAGGCCATCATGGCACAACTTATGCACATGGATTCTTGCCTTAACACTCCCAGTGATGAGTTGTGTTAGGTGAACACCCGTGTTAGTTGTATTTCACGAGGATAGGCTGTCGTGGTAGTTTCACTGTTTCTTCATCTCCATCTCCATAGGCTTTCGAGGATGAGAGTGATGTTGTCTCCAATAGTGATGATGTTGATGAGGATGATAGAGCTAGCTCTTCAGGTGACGAGGAGATGACTGCTTCTCAGTGACTTACTCTTTGTCATTTGTGACAAAAGGGGGAGTAGTTTTAGGTATGAGAGTAGTTATGTACTTAGGGGGGAGTTAGTATAGGAGATTATCTTTATTAGGGGGAGTGTTTTTGTTTATGAGGGATGTAGTGAGGACTTTTTGTATCTTTTCTTTTCTTTTCATTTTAGATACATTGTTCTTACTTTGTGATAGCAAACCTTGTATTCATTTTGATATATATATATATATATTGAGGTTTTTATTACATTCTTTCGCCTATCTCTTCATGTGTTATTTCTTTTCTTTATTTATGCACATGCTTCTTATTAATTGTATGCAATCTTTTATTTGTGTTTCACACTAAGATGTCGTGATGAGTTTTGTTTAAAATGTTTTAGAAATACAAGTTGTCAAAGTTTTTCTTATCATGAACTCTCTTCTTGAGTGATTTATGACTTCTCTCATATTTCATTTGTTTGTTATGGTTTTGTCACGGATTGCCAAAGGGAGAGATTGTTAGGACATATGTGAATCATGTTAGGAACATATGTCATTTAGAATTGGCTAATCCTTTGACAAAACACACTTGTAATTGAGTAGATTTAGGATGTGTTTAATACTTCAAGGAACAAGGGTTAAAGTCCAAGTGTTAAAGCCATGTAAATCTGTCCAAGAATCAAGTGAAGAAGCACTGTCTTTTAAAGCTCGACAACTAGTTTGACAGATATCATCTATTAAGGTTTAAAAGGGATCTTCAACCTGATGCAAGACAGCTGCTCGATAGATAACCTATCTATTGAGATTTATGAAAATCAGTTTTTCAGATATGATTTCACACATATTCGTGTATACATGTTTATGTTTTCTTTTCTTATAACCCTAAATATATATAAGGATTATTTTAAGGGCTGTCACAGAATATACAAGTGAGTGAAACTTGATGCAAAGGTTTTCACAAGCATAGTGTGATCGGAGACATATGCCCTAGTTCATCTTTCTCTTGAAGAAGCTACTGCATTTGTACGCCATAGGGTTTTGTAACTAAGGAGTTTCGTGATCTTCATCATGTTGATGAACTGAAGAACTTTGCAGCCAACATCCTTCTTAAGTTAGTGTGTTAGTCATGTACTTGGATCTGTACATCGATTGGTTAGTCATGTACTAGGACCTGTTCATTGAAAAAGAGATATTGTCACTATATAACAAGTCCAATTGTATATTAGGGTAAGGGTTCGATTGTAGGTTGGTATAAGGTACTGGGATTCCTTTACTTGTAACCGCTTGTTGTGATAATAGTGGATTTTTAGGATTGGTGACTTTAAAGTCACCGGTAGGGTTTTTGCCTTGGAGGTTTTCTCTATTTGTAAACAAATTACCGTGTTAACTTTATTTTCTACTATATATTAACTTAATTGGTGGTTTGTTTGTGCTACCATGCATATTGCATGTTAATTGAATTAATTAACTAACTTGGCTAATTAATTGGTCAATTTATCACACGGGGTCAATACATTCTTGGCCTATCATGATTAGATACCTATATATGTTAATTTATAGAATAGAAACAAAAAAGTGATACAAGATTGTATTTTGAAGAAAGCAAGGTTGTAACATCTCATCCCTTTAAAAACTAAAAGAAAAAAAAAAAAAAAAAAAAAAAAAAGCCTAAACATGTATACACGAATGTGTGTGAAATCAAATCTGAAAAATTGATTTCGTAAATCTCGATAGATAGGTTATCTATCGAGTAGTTATCGAGCATCGAGCTAAAGATCCATTTAAACCTCGATAGATGCTATCTGTCGAGCTAACTGTCAAATTTTAAAATAAAGCATTTCTTCACTTGATTTTTGGACAAATTTGCATAGCTTTAACACTTGAAACTTAAACTCTTGTTCCTTGAAGTATTAAACACATTCTAAATCTATCCAATTACAAATAAAGTATGTTTCGTCAAAGGATTAGTCAATTCTAAATAACATATGTTCCTAACATGATTTACATATATCCTAACAAATCAGATTAATCATGTTTTGTTTTCGGAATGTCCATTCATCGTATCACAAAAATAATGAATTAATCATGTTTTAACTGGGGTTATTAACAAGATTTGTGGAAGAAATTGTATGAGTTGATTAAAAAATGATTATATCCACCTTGATCTGCTTTATATACACAGTAGAGGTAAGCAACAGAAGAATAACTGAAAAACTAAACAAACAGCCTAAAAACAGTTACAAAGAGAACACGTGTTAAGCACATGATGCTTGACTGTCTATTCTATTTAGAAGTAAAACTACATGTATCTTTTATTACTTATTAAGCCTAAAACGACAGCAGCTTTTTAGCAGCTCTGCTTTAAGCTTCAACACATCTTCTTCAACTCTGCAACTGATTCTAACTCTTCTTTTCTTCATTTTGACCGTTATTCGGCCATAAGTTCTTCAAAGTCAGCCATAGAATATTTTCTCAAAAGTCAAAATCCAAATGAAATTCATTTTTTTATACAGTTAATTCGTGGGCTAATGTTTCTGTATATAGGCTCCACAAACAGATCTGATCATATTAATACAAATTAATAGATAGTTCTATGAAAAAAAAAATTATACTTCTTGGAATTTTGTGCATTATAAAATTTAAATCCTTACTATTGCGATTCTCTCTCAGAGGGAGTTAATTAGTTAAGCTTTAAACACCCTAAAAACCATTTGTTTTAAGAATACCAATTTTTTGTTCTAGCCTTAGCATAGTAAATCCTGAAACCACATATAAAATTCAACCAAAAAAAGAAAAAAAGAACATACCGGTGATAAGAACACCATTAGTGATAATAAATAATAGGATTTTATTCACGTACCTGTTGATGTTATGAGCAAACGTTTCCAAATATGCAGCAATAATTTTTGCACACACACACGATACATCTATCTAACTTTAGGAATGCAAGGGAAGTTATAGTTAGCTCTTTATCACTCATTAGTCATTACTGATCGGGATTAAAACTCTGCACTTTACCTCACATCAAGTCTAGAGGGTATAATCTAGGAAAAGGCATACCAAGGCCCAATACTGACCTAATATTCTAAATAACTTTCAAGTATATTAATTGAGTAACATTTAATTCATTTAAGAAAATAAAATTATTATTAATGGAAATCCAAATTTATTATTAAAAAAAAAAAAAAAATTATCTTCTAGTATCTAAAGACAATAAATCATGAAAATTCCATTAAGAGAAGCCTTCATTATGAAGGAAGAAAAATTCAATTGGAAAAAATAAACACTCTAAAGATTTAATTCGGAGATTTAAGCCATTAAATTCAACCAAAGTTCAAAAATTTGAAAGCACTGATAACAAAATCTTATTGCTCTATATTAGGAAAAATAAATAAAGAAAAGAAAAGGTGAACAAAGAAGATGTTCTCACTTCTTATGCGAGAAAGCTCTTCACTAGGTCTAGATTTTTTGTTCGTTTGTGCGCCAAAGTCAACTTCTTAAGACATGCTGGCTGAGTTTAAAGGTTAGTTAGGGCAATTACTAGACCCGTCTTTCAAAACTTATATAATATCCATTTTCGTACTTGGATAGCTTTAGACTTTAATTAATCAGAGTCAAGACAGAGACACATGAATGTCAGTAATGGCAAATTTGACAATTCATGCGGGGCTTACTTAGACATAGTCATCCCTAGAAGCCTCACTATCCTCACAGAGGCCTGCATAATCAACATTTCATTTATGCATGAAATGTACAGACAGTGGAAATCCTCGGTCAAGCTAGCACTCTTTCTTCTTTATCCTCTTCACCATATTTCTTATTGCTCTTCTTCTTCCTTGCTCTTGTGCTAGAAAAATATGCAAAACCCAGTAAGGTTTTCAAGCAAAAGCAGTAGCCACTTCTGTGATCTTGACTCCGGCGACAAAGATCATGAACATATTGGTTTGGAGGTTGTGGAACATGGGAACGACGTAGAGAAACAGATCAAGAAAAACTCACTTCCACTCTTGCTGCTAGCAAGCGTGGACAAGCATCAAAGCCTACTCAAAAGAATTATTTGAGGTTTTCGATTAGTACAAAAAACGCGGGCTTTAGCCGCGTTTCAAAAACGCCGCTATAGACCATAAAAACGCAGCTATAGATTTTGCTCTATAGACCATAAGAATGCGGACTTAACCTGGACCTATAGTTACGTTTTTAAAACGTGGCTAAAGCTCCCTACATTAGGTTTTTCTTTAACCGTGTTTTTAAAAACGCAGTTATAGGTTTTTTTTTTTTTTTGGGGCTAAATTAGTAATTCCTGCCCCAAAAGATTGCATTGCCCATATAATTACATAAACAAAACAAGTTCCCTACAAAATATTTTTACTTAAAGAAGCTTGACGCATTGAATGCAAAGTACCAAAAATACCATGTTACATTCTCTCCAATAAATTCTCCCAAATTATCTAAAAATGCTTAATATAAATTTCCCAAAGCACTAATTTTATTGCAGATTATTTTCCATGACCATAAATCAGCACCATTATAATGACTTAGGCCAACTAATTGCCTTGATATTACTCAAGAAATATTATCAGAAACATCACTAAATTTTATTATTTAGAGATAAGCAAAATCAAAGTTGGCAAAATAAGACACGACCTTTAGAGGACAAAGACAAGCTAAGAAGAAATTATCTAAAAGACCACTTCTAATCGTTTTGAGTAGGTAAGCAACTCATACATATATGGGATGCAGACCAATGACATAACCCACCACTCCCATTCTTAGAAGAGATGCCACTGGTCCAAAGGCCATTGGCCTAAGGCACCACCTTGAGCAAATATTTTCATTTATAAGAAAGTCCTCAAACTTTCCAAAAGTTAAATAGAAAAAGAAAAGTTCTTGAGTCATTCATCAAAAATTCTTCCGGCCAACACAAGATAAACTGAAGATTTTCAAATCATCCCATTCAGGAACAAGAAGCTTACATAACAGAGGCAAAGAACAACAAATTCAACATGATCTACCATCTTATAGCAACCCATAACATACTGATCAAGTCCATTACATACTTAACCTTAAGGAGCCAATCTAACACCATCAACCAAACACAACAAAAGTATCTATGAATATGATCTAAGAAAATAAATTCTCTGCAGACCTTCTTGTAAAACAATTATTTCGACATCACAAGAAAAAAGTTGTAAACAAGCTAGGAACTTCATAACTTTATGTATCCATCTCATAACTTGCGCTTTATTTGGATGAGTAAAGATAAAGGGTAACCCTTAAATTATTAATCTATAAGATACTCAAATATGTCACCCCTGAACTTTCTGAAAAGTAACTCTCAGCCTCATCAATCTTGCTCAACTTCTCCCACAATGACCTAAAAAATAGCCCCCACATAGTCAATGACATGACTTTGGTCGATGCAAGGGATTAATTAAATAATTACATAGAATTCAATCACTTTTTTTTTAATTACTCTTAATGCTAGACTTATAATAAGTGATTTAATTTTCCACTAAAACTGACAGACTCATTTTCTTGTTTGGTTGTGGTTGTCACTTTCAGCTAAAAGAAGCAAAGCAGAGGCAGAGATAGAACCTCCTCAAAACCAAAGAACCTAGAGCTCCTCTCAATCTTATCACTCCAAACCCAAGCCATGGTAAGCTAATCTATGCTCCACTTAATTTGACAAGATTTTAGGGTAGATGTAGAAATAAGATGGATATTTTATACACAATCCTAAAAATGAATTACTTATAAAAATGAATTATTTTATACACATTCATATATACATCTTATTTCTACACCTATAGGTGTAGAAATAAGATTCAAAAAATAAAATCTAATTTGGAAAACGACATAGAAGAATAAATAAAGGAAGGAAGAAAGCATCAAACTACCTAATTGTAATATATATTAAATAGAAAATTTTATGTAGTGCGAATATAAGATTCATCCAGCACTTCATGATGTTTTTCTTTATCAAATAAATTGGATATTAACATTAGTATCACGTATTAATTTTATATTAACATGTGCATCACGTGTTAATTTTATAACATTTAGATATATGATTGTGTCATACCAGTGTTTGATCGTACGAGTGATTTAGCGAATCATTGGTTCAATTATGATACAATTACTTAACCAAAAATAAAACAATTTCAAATCCATATAAATTCAAGTTAAATTCATCTTCAATTAACATTCAGTTTAGCTAAATTAGCCTACAAATTGTTTTAGTTAACTTCTAAGTTGTTAACTTCCAAGTTGTTAGGGCCAGTTTGGCAGCGCTAGCTTTTCCAAATATGATAAGGTAGATCTGTTTTGAGAACTAGTTTTTTTGTCGCTTCTTAAATAATGCGATTTTTTGAAACTTTGATAATACATTTTAATTTTACCTAAAGAAAGCTATGTTAATAATTTTTAAAAAGGTACAATTAATCAACTATATATGTTGCGATCATTTAAGTGTATAATCTAAAGGGGTAAAAATATTTTTTTTATGTGACATAAAAAGAGTATACCCACTTGGAACAATTGCAATTTGTAAAACACAATTTTTAAACTTTGCATTTAAAAAGGGTTTGTTTTGAAATAGGTTTCCAGAATCTGTTTTTATACAGGTTTTATTTGTGAAAAAAGAAAAAAAAAAATCAGTTTGGTTCTAGAGTCTATGGTTAAAATTGTTGTTATCAATGATTCTGTATGCCTGATTGAACGACATTTTGATATGGATACCAGTTGCTTTGATATATGGGTGATGAGCAAAGTCGTTTTGAAAGGACTTGGACAAGGAAATTTAGGGTCAAGCCCCATCTCAAGTTTGAAATGTTTTAGAAATTTGGGACGAGGGGTTGGTTCTTTAGCAAGATATAAAAGGATGGTTGGTAGTGTATGATCGCAAAACACAAGAGCTAAGGAAATTTCCAAAATATGGGGGGCCATTCTGAGGATTCCTTCGCTGTTAGTTACAAAGAGACACTAGTTTTTATAAATGAAGGAGTTGTAATTAAGTAACAAAACAATTCATAATACGGCTATGGATCCTATTTTGGTGTCTACCTACAAGAATATTTCAGGTCATTTCTGATGTCGCGGAAGCCTGAAGAGAAGCACACACGATGCTCTCTTTGATGGACAGAAACTAAACTGTTAGTTCCTGGGTAGTAAACCTCGAATCCATGAGGGGTTCCTTGAATCCACAAGGTGATAGGTCTGGAATCCACCAGAGAACACAAAAGACACAAGTCTGAATTTTTGTTGATAATAAACTATGAAAAACGTTTACAGACTTAAGGGCCTATTTAAGAGCTCCTTAAAACTTGACAAACAAGAAAATATAATTTAAAATAACTCCTAATTGATACTTAACCATAACAGGAACCAAATTTGACCTAAAAAGCATTAAATGCACCTAAAAACAAGGAAATAAATCACCTAAACCTAAAACAACGTTTTTTTACATAAAAATACCAAAAAATAATAAATTACAATAATTAAATAGTAAATTGTGTCCTACATCAGACCCCTCCACTTGAAACAAACTCGTCCTCGAGTTCATCTTTGAAATCTGGAATCTCCCATGCCAAGAGAACAAATACGTTGAATACTTCATCTTCTTTGTCTTCTTGCCAAACTTGAAAGTCATTGATTGGGCAACTTGAACTTCTTCTCCCTTGATCTTCATGTAATTGACAATATTCACCAAATAAAAGTCAATGATCAAATCAAATCTTTCCACCCCAATAAAATCAATAAATTGAGTTTGAATGTTGCAATCATCTAACTTGATTTCATTGAGATCGTTGACAACTTCCTCTATAATTTCTTCTTTAATGGTCTCTACTATCTCAACCTCAAGATCTTTCTCTATAATGGGGTCTTCATTAATCTCCTCTACAATCTTGATTTCAGATTCTTCTTTGACTTCTCCATATTCTTCAAGAACAATATTTGCTTCAACATGTAAGTCTTCCTTTAATGGTGGAATATTTGGCTCTCCAAAATAATTCAAGTATGAACTTCTTTGCCAATAATAATCTTGTATTGCATACGACAAGATTTCTTCAAAATCCAAAGGATAAAATTTGATAACAAGCATCTTTTTCATCCTTGGCCACGATCGAATTTTGTCTTTACCTTGTCGAATTCTATTGGATTGTACTCGTTCCCACCAACATAAGGCATACTTACTAAGTTTATACAAAGCAAGTCCAACTTTTCTCTAATAACAAATATTCTCATAGTCAAATAAATCCTCTAGATCAAGTAACCAATCAAGAAAATCTTCTTTTAAAAAATAACCATTAAAACTTGCAATTTTCTTATAAGGTCTATATGAAATTTGCTTACCAATAGGTTGCCCGTGAGTTATGTCTCCGCTGCAGTTATCCCTATTGTTTCCATTCTTCAACGGCGCCATCTTAGCATAGATATTTGTAAGTGCTTGTTGTACGTCACATAATACTCGCTAAGTTATTCGTCGTTGTTGTGGTGGTGGTTACCGTCTCGTTGGTTAGCAATCAGACCAGGGTAAGTCAAGGCTCTGATACCAACTGATGTCGCGGAAGCCTGAAGAGAAGCACACACGATGCTCTCTTTGATGGACAGAAGCTAAACTGTTAGTTCCTGGGTAGTAAACCTCGAATCTATGAGGGGTTCCTTGAATCCACAAGGTGATAGGTCTGGAATCCACCAGAGAACACAAAAGACACAAGTCTGAATTTTTATTGATAATAAACTATGAAAAACGTTTATAGACTTAAGGGCCTATTTAAGAGCTCCTTAAAACTTGACAAACAAGAAAATATAATTTAAAATAACTCTTAATTGATACCTAACCATAATAGGAACCAAATTTGACCTAAAAAGCACTAAATGCACCTAAAAACAAGGAAATAAATCACCTAAACCTAAAACAACGTTTTTTACATAAAAATACCAAAAAATAATAAATTACAATAATTAAATAGTAAATTGTGTCCTACATCAATTTCAGTGATATAATTTCAGTTTTTATGAGCTATGCATTTATACTTACCTCTCGTATGTGTATGTATGGCCTGATAGCTAGCCTTGTATTGTGTGTGCAAACAAATTCGCAAAATTCATTTTTTAAAGTCGTCAACATTACATTATCGATCTCAGTTTTTCTGGACTAAATAACTCATTATGAGGCCACAGAACGAAGTAATTTAATTCAACACGTTGCAATGAAGCTTAATTTTCCAATAGGGCAATCCAGGTAAAGCCAAAACTGATAGCACCCACACAGTAACAAACAAAGTTGTAATTGGATCGCGGCTTATATTATGCATCTTGTGAAACACAGGAGATACTAATTTGAGGAATGGTGTATGGCCCTTCTAGTAAACCATTGGTAATCCATCGATATGCTGCTTCTGTTAAGTGTACACCATCCCAACTAACATACTTTGAAGGGTCATCACAAGCACTCGCCGAAGGATGACCACATTCCGCTGATGTGTTGCAATTGTATGGGCCTCCCCCTCCACAACATGCTGTGAGTGCTCCTCCAGTAAAACCTAAAATGGACATGAAACAAATAATTAGTACCAAAACTTTTGATATTAAGAAATGGGTAGTACTCATTGCACACAAGTTGTTACACACTATTTTTTAACTGAAACAGTGACTTGTAGTTACGATTTTCAAGTTTAAAATCGTGACTTCAAGTCACGGTTTCAATTCAAAACTAGGATGTGTGTAACAGCTTGTGTAATAAATACACAAACTGCATTTTTGAACTGAAACCGTGAGATTTTCAAATTCAAAATTATGACTTCAAGTCGTAATTTCAATTCAAAAATAGTGTGTGTAACATTTTGTGTGTAATAAATGCAACCCTGAAGAAATACTTTGACTCCTAGAATGGGTTATAGCAAATCATCCAGATTTAAAACAAACTGATTTATTCAAGAGACTCTGGTGCCTATTTGTAAGTAAATGTCACGACTGTTCGCAGAAAAGAAAATCATATTATATACATAATATACTTCCCTTACGAGATTGTGGTTCCAAAAGCTAGTCTTTGTTTTTTTATTCTCAAGTAAGGAGTGCTTCTAAGTAATAACAAATGCAATCATCAATCTGTTTTGTCAATATGTGCAAAATAAAGAAAATTATTAAGGTTGAGTTACCATATTGGCTTGGATTACGATAAAAACGCATTGAAGAATTGTAAATGTCCGCATAGATGATATTGGTATGTGGATGCAGTGCTTGGATCCTACTTAGTTCTTTCTGAAGTTGATCATTGTGGTACTCAGAAAACTTGTTTAACCAGTTTAGACAGCCAGTTTCGGGGTCATATTGGTCCGTATCTTCAGTCTCATAAGATGTTAGGTAGGCAGCAGAGCATCCAATTGGTATGTTCCCTGGAACCATGAGAGTCACTGCCCCTAGCTCAATCAACTCCTGCAAGGCAATGTTTAAATCAATGAAAAAGTCTCTTTAAAGGTAGTGTGTTTATAGAAATACAATTAGAGTGCAGTCTCATATATAGTGCATGCTTTATATATATATATATATATATATATCTGTGTGCGCGCGCGCAATTTACAAACTAAAGAATCTCTAACATCAAATTGAATGAAAATTCATTATCTTATATTTTGGTGTTTCACTTTATATTTTACCAATTATAATTTGTCACATTTTTTTATTTATGAAGTTATCCAAGTTTAAATTTGAAAAAAAAAAAAATTAACACTGCAGTTGATAGAGTATAAGTGGAACACGCATCGGCTCCAGTCTGTTGTTTGCACTCTCATATGCTGATAAAATTGTCTTTATAGAAGTTCTTTGTTCCTTTTTCTTTTTTCTTTTTTCTTTTTTTTTTTTTGGGTGAGCCAAGATGTTTTCCATCTTTTATATAAGGCGCTGTTAGAACTTTTTCCCTCTTCATTGTGTGTGTGTTTGAAAAAAAAAAAAAAAAAAAAAAAAATTTTTTAAATATTTGTAAAGGATAATTATTACACTAGGTGCAATAATTATTAAAAATAAATAAACATGATGCAATAATCAAGAAATTTGTGTAAAAGGAAAATAATTTTACTTTGCAATCTGCAAAACATAAATTCTTACATTAATGGCTGAAGCGATTGCTTTAATCACTAGTGGTACAAAAGTCTGAATCTCTTCTATGCTCCTATGCAGGAAAAATGGATAAGTGTAGTCGTTGCCTCCAATCTCTCCCATAAGAAATAGAGAACTTCCAAAGATTTCATTGCATTCTGTAAATGTTCGTCACATTACTAGAGAAAAAAGATGGTACTAACCAAGTTCTTACAATAACCAAATTCATGTCATCCATGTTTACACATTACAAATACTTTCTCAAATATCGCCAACTCAGAGAAAGATTTCCGCAAAGTGCGTGTCTTAATTAGTGGAGCGTGTTTTTAAAGAAATCGATGATTTTTTTTTTTTTTTTTTGGATAATTCAATAAAAAGAACTTGTTATGAAGAAATTTTATTCTTTGAAATCTCATGCTATCAAGAGGTTAAAAAACTACTTCATAGTGAGGAATAATCGGTGACGGAATCAGAACTTTAGTTGTGGTGGAATAAAGCATTTATCAAAAAGGAATTAGAATACAAGAATGAAGATTAACTCTGCTAAAAATAGTGAAGTTTAACAAAAATAATTGTTTATCAACACATTCCAAATCAATAATTTATAATGCAGTATTTTGGGTCGTTAAACTAGAAGCCTTTCAAACTAATATACTTTTTATAATGTATCTTAGGTTCAAAGCTTCAATTAAACAATAATTTGGATTCAATCAAATCTCTCTCTCAAAATTTGATGCACTCAACTAATTAATATAAGTGGGGTATTTTTAAAAAATAAAAATTAGGTAGGTTTACAACAATTGCACAATAACAAACAAATGTTTCTACCACCTAACACATGCTAAAAAATATAATAATAACAATAAATTACAGATTTTAGGGGCCCACGTGTAAGTTGATAAATAAATTGAGGAATATTGTGAGTTTTTATTGTAAGTTGTAACTATAGCTTTTTTTTTTTTTTTTTAGTTTATTGTTTACATTTATACTATTTCTTCTCTATTTTTCATTATTATTATTATTATCAATATCGTACTGTCAAACTAATTTTAATTGTGATGAACTCAGAGACTACTCAATTTTTGGCTTTCTCTTAAATATCTATTTAGATATCTGCTTAGTAACTTAAATAATTTCCTTCCTCACATAAAGGTTAAGGAGATAATGATATGTCACATTTTAACACTAATTAAAAAAAAATGTGATGGTTAAAATTGTCTCAACAAACTAAGAAAATCACCCCCATAAAGTGACAATAACTGTCATTCCAAGTCTGTTAGAACAATTTATTGTGGAGAAAGTTACTGTGGTAATTTAAAACCACCACTATTGATCATTTTTATAATACAAGAGAAAACAATTTACACCCCCGATCATTTTTATAATATAAGAGAAATCAATTTACACCCCCAGACAGTAGGCTGTCACAGAGGGAAAGGAAATGAAAGAAAAGACAAAAGCAAACTTGTGGTTGAGGTAAAAATATAGACAAATATGGTAAAATAATAAAGAGAATCTGTGGAGAAGAAGAAAAAAATAACTGAAAGAGACAAAAATTAAAAAAAGTAAATAGAAATTTTATTTTTGTAAGCGTGAAGAATATACAAAAATAATTAATCTAATGGTGGATAATGTAATCTAACCGTTGATTACATTATATATATATATATATATGATAAGATTTTTCACTAAAATATAGTATCTTTAATATTGTTTTTTTATTTATAGTAATATCTAGGAAGTTGGACTCCAAGAATATGGTGTACACTTCAACTCAAAGTCAAAGAACGACCAAGGCAGATCATAGTAATAGAATACACAAAAGAATGGGTTTAATGAAAGAAGAACATGACAATGACCACCATATGATGATGATGTTAAATGTAGCTAACTTACTTGAAGATGTGTTGCAAAGTGATGGAAGAATTTCCTTGAACCAATCCAATTGAACTCCTAGAGAGATGTCTGTGCTTACATCAATTCCTCTTTCTACAAAAAAAGATGCATCCAATGCTGTTGCTCCTGCAACCGCAAAATTTATACCCTCTCGAATACTTATTCCACTTCCATTCTTAATACCAAGATATGGTTGTACCAATGGCAGTCCAAGAGACTCCGCTGCCCATTAAAAGAGAAATCAAAAAGAAAACACAAGTGATTTGAGGTGATAACTAAATAAAAAATGAGAAAAGATTAATCGAGTTGCATGAAGAGTACTACATGCATGGATACATGGATGCGTACCAGTGAAGTCTATAATTAGACGGCCATTGGAGCAACGTCCTGTGGGGTTGTGGAAGTAGGTCTCCCCATAGGGAGGCGAGAGACAGCCGTGATTCAAGCACAAGTTTCCGGTATCAACGAGCGAGTCGCCGAAGCCAAAGATAGATGTATAACAATTTCCAACCACGCCCTTAATGGTGGCTAAAAATAGGAAGAGTTTGATAATAAGTGGTAGTTTAAGTGTCAAAAGAGCCATATGTGGAGTGGAGATGATGAAAGTGGGAGGAGGAGGGGATCAGGCAAAATCAAATTTAATATTGTTGCTTCTAAATTTTTATTCCCTTTATAATTGGCTTGGCTTGGCTCCACTTCCCTTTATTATTGGGGTCAATGATTTGGATTTGCCTCCTTTACTGTTACCTATCCCCTTCATTTATTTATTGTATTGAAAATCAGATCAAGCACAAACCAACAATGGCCACATGATGAAGTTAGGGCTGTGTGGATAGGAGTGCGAAACGACATGTAAATACTTAAGCAAATTGTAAGGTGGAAGTTGGTTTGTTGGTTAGTGATACTCGTATAGTTTGTTAGTTCAGTTTTATTCTTTTTCCACTCTGCTCTGGTTCTCGTATATAAAGTGACGTAGGACAAAATATTCTAATTAATTTTTGTAATCTTTTATATTTGGTACTTTTATGTAATTTTCGTTATTTTTGGTTTAGGACATTTATTTCCTTGTTTTTGGGTGTTTTTAATGTTGTTTAGTCAAATTAGGGTTTTATATGCTTTCGTAGCCGCCTTAGGGTTTCTAGTTGCCCTAAGTTTTGTTTTTACTATTTAAACGCATTGTAGCCTCCAAAGGCAGGGCAGTTTTCAGATCAATAAACACAGACATTTTGTCAATTTTCTCTTTTAGTGGATTCCAGTTTTATCTCCTTGTGGATTCAGGGAAACCCCTCGTAGATTCGAGATTTACTACCCAGAAACTAACAGTTTAGTTTTTGTTTCATCAAGAGAGCATCGTGTGTGCTTTTCTTCAGGCTTTCGCGACATCAGTTGGTATCAAAGCCTTGATTTACCCTGGTCTGATGGCTAACCAGCGAGACGGTGACCACCATAACAATGACGGCGGTGATGACGTCAACAACCCAGTCCTCACTAGGGCTGAGTTCCTTAATTTTCGTGATGAGAATCACCAATTTTGTGAAAAGAGTCATAAAATTATAGGCGAAATCCAGCAAAAGATTGCTACTCTTCTTGCTAGGAAATCATCTTGCAACAACAATGTTCGATATATTCAAAAACGCACTCCAAACTACAACAAAATTCCATTCTTTGACGGAGATATGTGTAAGATGGATTTTATTGACTGGCTTCTTGATTTGGAAGAGTATTTTAATTTTTGGAAGATTTGTGTTGAAGAAAAGGTGCGGCTTGCAACTAATAAATTAGACAATGAAGCAAAAGAATGGTGGAAATACATTCAAATTGATAGAAAGCGACGAGGTAAGCATCCAATTCGCTCTTGGCAAAGAATGAAAAGAGTATTAATTGATTTATGGTTTCCTAATGACTATTATGATATACTAGATTATACAAGTGTTGATTATAAATCTATGTATTCATATGAAAAGCAATATATTCGAAACCAAAATTATGACAGGCAAGTCCATGTGTCAAGTAAAGGAAAGGGTTTAAGGGTTGAGAAGAAGCTGCCTATTTCTAAAGAAAATTTTGAAGTGGTTAAAAAAGATCAAGATTTGCTACAAGCTATTGAATTGAAGATTGAAAATACCACTTGTCAAAAATTTGAAGAAGAGGTCAAAGAAACGAAGGTTGAGTTGATTGTGAATAATGACAGGAATGAAGAGATGGTAATTATTGAGAACGTTGTGGAAGATTCAATTGAGGTCAAATATGAGGATGAGTCCACAACTCACAATCCTCAGGTCTCAGTTGATTTGTTGAAGATGACTACACAATATGTTGATTTTCTTGGAGTAGAAAATTTTAATTTTACTATCAATATTGAATTGAAGATTGAAAATACCACTTGTCAAAAATTTGAAGAAGAGGTCAAAGAAACGAAGGTTGAGTTGATTGTGAATAATGACAGGAATGAAGAGATGGTAATTATTGAGAACGTTGTGGAAGATTCAATTGAGGTCAAATATGAGGATGAGTCCACAACTCACAATCCTCAGGTCTCAGTTGATTTGTTGAAGATGACTACACAATATGTTGATTTTCTTGGAGTAGAAAATTTTAATTTTACTATCAACCCTTTGTTGATTGATGTTGCAAATAAATTGAAGATAGATAAGAAGAAATTTTATGCTACACTTTATGACATATTCAAGTTTCAGAACCAGATCAAGTTATTAAAACATTCAAAGTATTTGTTTATTTGGAGTGGAAGATTTCAGATTTCAAGAATGAACTCGAGGACGAGTTTATTTCAAGTGGAGGGGTCTAACGTAGGACAAAATATTCTAATTAATTTTTGTAATCTTTTATATTTGGTATTTTTATGTAATTTTCGTTATTTTTGGTTTAGGACATTTATTTCCTTGTTTTTGGGTGTTTTTAATGTTGTTTAGTCAAATTAAGGTTTTATATGCTTTCGTAGCCGCCTTAGGGTTTCTAGTTGCCCTAGGTTTTGTTTTTACTATTTAAACACATTGTAGCCTCCAAAGGCAGGGCAGTTTTCAGATCAATAAACACAGACATTTTGTCAATTTTCTCTTCTGGTGGATTCCAGTTTTATCTCTTTGTGGATTCAAGGAAACCCCTCATGGATTCGAGGTTTACTACCCAGAAACTAACAGTTTAGTTTCTGTTTCATCAAGAGAGCATCATATGTGCTTTTCTTCAGGCTTCCGCGACATCATAAAGAAAAGAGCCTTGAGTGTTACTCTAAGCTTTATATACAATTGCGTATAGAAAATTCTCTCTCAACAAATAGAGCTTTCTAATTTTCTATTGTGTGATTGAATCTTAATATATTGTTACTCTAAGCTTCATATTTTTTTTTTTTCTGCTCACTAATATTATTCAAATATAATTCTTTTTTTACAACCCTTTTAATTAAAAAACAAATATACGATAGAGTTTACCTATGGTGTCCACTCCGCTCTCATATTCTTTGAATGTCATTTCTTTTTTTTCTTTTTCTTTTTATAATCAAATGTCATATCTCTTATTCAACACCATATAAGATATTTTATTGATTAAGCTAAAAGGAGTTAAGTATTACCCTTTTAACTCATAATACTCATTTGTCATTTTTTTTAATCAATATATTATAGTTTTACTTCTTGAACTCTTTCAAAATAATAATAATAATGTGTAAGAATGCATACCCCACAATCAAGATGATGTCATTCTGATTTATGTATCAAGAATCTTTAAATCACTAGTATAGTTCATATGTATGTAATAGCTATCAATTTTACCTTTATAGAGCGCATATATAGATTTTGATCATATTTGTGATATGTATATTATACGTCTTGCCATATGAATATGATGTCAAAACTGATTATTTTCTGAAAATTCTAATTGCGCAATAAATTTGAGTTACTATTCTTAAGTTTGGCTTTTTGAAAACACTTTACTAAACAAGAGTTTTTTTTTTTTTTTTATGGTTCCTAGTTCTCACCACATTTTGTTTATAAGTGATGAAAACCATTTTTTGCTTTGAAGAAAATTCCTCTAACTTAGTATGTGTCAATTGATAAAATCATTCGCATATACTTTTTAGTTATATAACTTATTTAATGAGTCATGTGATATATTTAAATAATGCATATGAATGGTTTAATAATATATAAATCACTAGGTAATAAATTGGAGGTGAATTCCCTTTAGCTCAGCTAATAAAATCTCTGATGGTTGAATAAGAGATCTAAAGTTCAATTCTTGCTTACACTAAAAATCGATTAGTACCTTGGTTTGATGATAAAAATAAAAATAATAAAAAATAGACATCACAGGTTGAAACTCAATTTTTTAAAAAATGTAATAAATTGGTGGAATACCAATTAATGCTTTATTATTATTATTATAGAAAGAATACCGGTTAATTTTATATAATACAATTCTTCTACAAGCACAAATTTTTTTACAACTTTTATCATAACTAGATGAAGTAGGTTGAATATAAATAATGGACAAAACTTTTCACATTAAACAATCATTTTTTTTTTCCATTACTCATAGTCTAAAGTTTTTTTTTTTTAGAGAATTTCAATTTATGGCGTCTACTCCTGATAATAATTCTCTCACAGTCTAAAGTTAATTTAAGAAAATTGTATGTCTAAACATTCTTTTTGTATGTTTTTTTTTTTTTTTTTTTTCGACTTGTAGGCTAAGCACAAGTAAATATTGTAAATATGGGAGAAAGGGAGCCCAACCGAATCATTTGTAACTTGTAAGATTAGGTATATGTTGATTTAGTTAAATTAATTGTGAAGTACAAATAATCCTAATAATTGAGATGCAAAAAATGATTACCAGCCAAACAACCCATTATAGGTTGACTCTAATATCTTGCATGTGCTATCACTTGAACGAGTCATAATTTAGAAGCATAATCCTAGGAATGCCAATGCGCGAAGAGAAATTTCAATTAAAAGATTATGAAACAAAATTACAGTCAAGTGGATATAAGGTTCAAGGTTTCTCTCCCAAAAAAAAAAAAAAAAAGTTGGATATAAGGTCAGAAAGGTTGGATTTGAAATTTTTTTTTTTTTTTCTTTTTTTGGCTATTCTATTTGATTTCAAAGCTTATTTGACAAGATTTTAGGGTAGATGTAGAAATAAGATGGATATTTTATACACATTCCTAAAATGAATTACTTATAAAAATGAATTATTTTATACACATTCATATATCCATCTTATTTCTACACCTATAGGGGTAGAAATAAGATGCAAAAAATAAAATCTAATTTGGAAAATGAAATAGAAGAATAAACAAAGGAAGGAAGAGAGCATAAAACTACCTAATTGTATTATATATTAAATAGAAAATTTTATGTAGTGCGAATATAAGGTTAATCCAGCACTTCATGATGTTTTTCTTTATCAAATAAATTGGATAATAACATTATTATCACGTATTAATTTTATATTAACATGTGCATCACGTGTTAATTTTATAACATCTGGATATATTATTGTGTCGAACTGGTGTTTGATCTTACGTGTGATTTAGCGAATCATTGGTTCAGTTATGATACAATTACTGAACCAAAAATAAAATGATTTCAAATCTATATAAATTCAGGTTAAATTCATCTTTAATTAACATTCAGTTTAGCTAAATTAGCCTATAAATTGTTTTAGTTAACTTCTAAGTTGTTAACTTCCAAGTTGTTAGGGCTAGTTTGGCAATGCTAGCTTTTCCAAATATGATAAGGTAGATCTGTTTTGAAAACTAGTTATTTTGTTACTTCTTAAATAATACGATATTTTGAAACTTTGATAATACAGTTTTTATTTTACCTGAAGAAAACTATGTTAACAATTTTTGAAAAGGTACAATTAATCAACTATATATGTTGCAATCATTTAAGTGTGTAATCTAAAGGGGGTAAAAAAAAAAAAAATTTATGTGACATAAAAAGAGTATACCCACTTGGAACAATTGCAATTTGTAAAACACAATTTTTAAACTTTGCGTTTAAAAGGGGTTTGTTTCGAAATCGGTTTCCAAAATCTGTTTTTATATAGGTTTTATTTGTGAAAGAAGAAGAAAAAATTCAGTTTGGTTCTAGAGTCTATGGTGGAAATTGTTGTTATCAATGATTCTGTATGCCTGGTTGAACAACATTTTGATATGGATACCAGTTGCTTTGATATATGGGTGATGAGCAAAAGTCGTTTTGAAAGGACTTGGACAAGGAAATTTAGGGTCGGGCCCCATCTCAAGTTTGAAAATTTTAAAAAAATTTGGGAGGATGGGTTGGTCCTTTTGCATGATATAAAAGGATGGTTGGTAGTGTGTGATCACAAAACACAAGAACTAAGGAAATTTCCAAAATATGAGGGCCATTCTGAGGATTCCTTCGCTGTTATTACACAGAGACGCTAGTTTTTATAAATGAAGTGATTGTAATTGAGTAACAAAACAATTCATAATATGGCTATGGATCCTATTTTGGTGTCTACCTCAAAGAGTATTTCAGGCCATTTCAGTGATATGATTTCAGTTTTTATGGGCTATGCATTTATATTTACCTCTCGTATGTGAATGGCCTGAGAGCTAGCCTTGTATTGTGTGTGCAAACAAATTTGCAAAATTCATTTTTTAAAGTCGTCAACATTACATGTTGCTGAAACCTGAAAACTGAAAACACTGTAACAAAATAAATTTTAAATGTGTGAATAGTTTTATTGAAAATTTTTTTGAAAAAAGTACTTGTAGCAAACGCAGCTGAAACTCAGTTTCAGCTTTATCCAAACTCAGTCTAAATAACTCATTATGAGGCCACAGAACGAAGTAATTTAATTCAACACGTTCCAATGAAGCTTAATTTTCCAACAGGGCGATCCAGGAAAAGCTAAAACTCATAGCACCCACATAGTAACAGACAAAGTTGTAATTGGATCACGGCTTATATTATGCATCTTGTGAAACACAGGAGATACTAATTTGAGGAATGGTGTATGGCCCTTCTAGTAAACCATTGGTAATCCATCGATATGCTGCTTCTGTTAAGTGTATACCATCCCAACTAACATACTTTGAAGGGTCATCACAAGCACTCACCGAAGGATAACCACATATCGCTGATGTGTTGAAATTGTATGGGCCTCCCCCTCCACAACATGCTGTGAGTGCTCCTCCAGTAAAACCTAAAATGGACATGAAACAAATTATTAGTACCAAAACTTTTGATATTAAGAAATGGATAGTACTCATTGCACACAAGTTGTTACACACTATTTTTTAACTGAAACAGTGACTTGTAGTTACGATTTTCAAGTTTAAAATCGTGACTTCAAGTCACGGTTTCAGTTCAAAAATAGGATATATGTAACAGTTTGTGTAATAAACACACAAACTCCATTTTTGAACCAAAACCGTGAGATTTTGAAGTTCAAAATCATGACTTCAAGTCATGGTTTCAGTTCAAAAATGGTGTGTAACAATTTGTATGTAATAAGTGCAACCCTTAAGAAATATTTTGTCTCCTAGAATGGGTTCTAGCAAATCATCCAGATTTAAAACAAACTGATTTATTCAAGAGACTCTGGTGCTTATTTGTAAGTAAATGTCACGACTGTTCGCAGAAAAGAAAATCATATTATATACATAATATACTTCCCTTACGAGATTGTGGTTCCGAAAGCTAGTCTTTTGGTTTTTTTATTCTCAAGTAAGAGTGCTTCTAAGTACAAACAAACGCAATCATCAATCTGTTTTGTCAATATGTGAAAAATAAAGAAAATTATTAAGAAGGTTGAGTTACCGTATTGGCTTGGATTACGATAAAAACGCATTGAAGAATTGTAAAAATCCGCATAGATGATATTGGTATGTGGATGTAGTGCTTGGATCCTACTTAGTTCTTTTTGAAGTTGATCATTGTGGTACTCAGAAAACTTGTTTAACCAGTTTAGACAGCCAGTTTCGGGGTCATATTGGTCCGTATCTGCAGTCTCATAATATGTTAGGTAGGCTGCAGAGCATCCAATTGGTAGGTTCCCTGGAACCATGAGAGTCACAGCCCCTAGCTCAATCAACTCCTGCAAGGCAATGTTTAAATCATGAAAAAGTCTCTTTAAAGGTAGTGTGCTTATAGAAATACAATAGAGTGCAGTGTCATATATAGTGCATGCTTTTTATATATATATATATATATGTGTGCGCGCGCGCATGCATGCATGTGCAATTTACAAACTAAAATATCTCTAACATCAAATTGAATAGAAATTCATTATCCTAATTTTTGTATTCCACTTTATACTTCACCAATTATAACTTGTCACATTTTTTTTTAATATAAAGTTATCTAAGTTTAAATTTGGAAAAAAAAAAAAAAAGTAAAAATTAACACAAATATTGGTATGTGGATGTAGTGCTTGGATCCTACTTAGTTCTTTTTGAAGTTGATCATTGTGGTACTCAGAAAACTTGTTTAACCAGTTTAGACAGCCAGTTTCGGGGTCATATTGGTCCGTATCTGCAGTCTCATAATATGTTAGGTAGGCTGCAGAGCATCCAATTGGTAGGTTCCCTGGAACCATGAGAGTCACAGCCCCTAGCTCAATCAACTCCTGCAAGGCAATGTTTAAATCATGAAAAAGTCTCTTTAAAGGTAGTGTGCTTATAGAAATACAATAGAGTGCAGTGTCATATATAGTGCATGCTTTTTATATATATATATATATATGTGTGCGCGCGCGCATGCATGCATGTGCAATTTACAAACTAAAATATCTCTAACATCAAATTGAATAGAAATTCATTATCCTAATTTTTGTATTCCACTTTATACTTCACCAATTATAACTTGTCACATTTTTTTTTAATATAAAGTTATCTAAGTTTAAATTTGGAAAAAAAAAAAAAAAGTAAAAATTAACACAGCAGTTGATAGAGTATAAGTGGAACACTTAAAAGTGGGATAGAATATTTTTATTTATAATATTCAAGTTACCAAAACTTAACTCTCAGTGATCAGCAGAAAAAACTTAAATTCCATTGTCTTTTCACTTCATGCCGAACTTGTTTGATTGTAGAAGATTCAAATCAGGCATCGGCTCCCACTCTGTTGTTTGCACTCTCATATGCTGATATAATTGTCTTTATAGAAGTTTTTTGTTCCCTTTTTTTTGGGGTGAGTCAAGATGTTTTCCATCTTTTATATAAGGCGGTGTTAGAACTTAGAACCCATTTTCTTCACCTTTGTGTGTGTGTGTTTGTTTCTCAAAAAAAAAAAAAAAAAATTGTGAAGGGTAATTATTACACTAGGTGCAATAATGATTAAAAAAAATAAACATGATGCAATAATCAAGAAATTTGTCTAAAAGGAAAATAATTTTACTTTGCAATCCACAAAACATAAATTCTTACATTAATGGCTGAAGCGATTGCTTTAATCACTAGTGGCACAAAAGTCTGAATCTCTTCTATGCTCCTATACAGGAAAAATGGATAATTGTAGTCGTTGCCTCCAATCTCTCCCATAAGAAATAGAGAACTTCCAAAGATTTCATTGCATTCTGTAAATGTTCGTCACATTACTAGAGAAAAAGGATGGTACTAACCAAATTCATGTCATCCATGTTTACACATTACTAATACTTTCTCAAATATCGCCAACTCAGAGAAAGATTTCCGCAAAGTGCGTGTCTACTCTTAATTAGTGGAGCGTGTTTTTAAAGAAATCGATGATTTTTTTTTTTTTTTTTGGATAATTCAATAAAAAGAACTTGTTATCAAGAAATTTTATTTTTTGAAATTTCATGTTATCAAGAGGTTAAAAAACTACTTCATAGCGAGGAATAATCAGTAACCGAATCAGAATTTCGGTTGTGGTGGACCAAAGTACTAATCAAAAAGGAATTAGAATACAAGAATGAGGTTTTGTCTCAAAAAAAAAAAGAATACAAGAATGAGGATTAACTCTACTAAAACTAATGAAGATTAACAAAATAAGACCATGTTTGGTAACAGTTTTTGTTTTCTATTTTCAAAAACTTGTTTTGAGGAATATAAAGAAAAAACAATTTTCTTGTATTTTTGAAATAAAAAACATATTTGGTTTATTGAAATTAAAAAGATAGAATTTTGAAGAAAAAAATAGAAAATACTAAAATATGTTGTTCCTAAGATTTGAACTTTAATTACTAACTCGTTAAATGAGACAGATTCATTAAATTAAATGCGTGTTTTCATTGACTTTTGAAAATTAGAAACTGAAAACAGCATTTTACAGGTTTTCAATTTCCTTCACAAATTGAGTTTTGAGAACAGTTTTTATTTTCTGTCAATTTTGAGTTGCCAAACAAGTTTTTTTGTCTCAAAAATAGAAAATTGTTTTTAAAAACATAAAATAAGAAGAAAAATAATTATGAAACATACCCTAATTGTTTATCAACACATTTCAAATCAATAATTTATAATGCAGTATTTTGGGTCATTAGACTAGTATCCTTTCAAACTAATATCCTTTTTATATTGTAAATTAGGTTCAAAGCTTCAATTAAACAATAATTTGGATTCAATCAAATCTTTCTCTCAAAATTTGATGCACTCAACTAATTAATATAAGTGGGGTATTTTTAAAAAATAAAAATTAGGTAGGATTAAAACAATTTCACAACAACAAACAAATGTTTCTACCACCTAACACATGCTAAAAAATATAATAATAATAATAATAATAAATTACAGATTTTAGGGGCCCACGAGTAAGTTGATAAATAAATTGAGGAATGTTGTGAGTTTTTATTTTAACTATAGCTTTATTGGTTTTTTTTTTTTTTAGTTTATTGTTTACATTTATACTCTTTCTTCTCTATTTTTCATTATTATTATTATCAATATCGTACTGTCAAAATAATTTTAATTGTGATGAACTCAGAGACTACTCAACCTATCTCAAGAATTTTTGGTAAATAATTTATATTTAGAAATTTTGTGCTTTCTCTTAAATATCTATTTAGATATCTGCTTCGTAACTTAAGTAATTTCCTTCCTCAAATAAAGGTTAAGGAGATAAGTGATATGTCACATTTTAACACTAATTATTAAAAATAAATAAAAAAAAAATGTGATAGTTAAAATTGTCTCAACAAACTAAGAAAATCACCCCCATAAAGTGACAATAACTGTCATTCCAAGTCTGTTAGAACAATTTATTGTGGAGAAAGTTACTGTGGTTATTTAAAACCACCACTATTGATCAATTTTATAATATAATAGAAAACAATTTACACCCCCCGATCATTTTTATAATATGAGAGAAAGCAATTTACACCCCCAGACATTAGGCTGTCACAAAGGGAAAGGAAATGAAAGAAAAGACAAGCAAACTTTTGGTGGAGGTGAAAAAAATAGACAAATATGGGAAAATAATAAAGAGGATCTGTGGAGGAGAAGAAAAAATAACTGAAAGAGACAAAAATAAAAAAAGACTTCATTGATTAGTCGAATAAATTTTTTTTTTTTTTTCAGAGATTTAGTGGAATAATTATTGAAAAATGTTTCACCCTTGAAACAAACACAATCTTAGTGTCTTAAATGGTGTGAATAAAAGATTTGAGATTCAATTCCCACTTACATTAAAAACTGATTGATATCTTGGTCTGATGATTACAAGCTATCATCAGAATCAGACGTCATAGATTGAAACTCTTTCAAAAAATAACTCTCCCAAAAAAAACCAAAAAACACAACCTTATTTGACACATTATTAGATTATTAACTAGGATAAACAAAAGAGAGATAGATGAGAAAGGGGTCCAGCCAGCTAAGAGCCTATGACTTATTAAATTTTTTTGAAGAATCATGCGTTACCTAAACGGACATGATACCAAAGTGGGCTTTGACTTATTCCAAATAGAAAAACATTTACAATTGAAAAGTCTAGCTACACAATTTTTGCCACAACTCATTGTGAGTTGAGTAGTGAAATTGTTAATTTACATTATTCATCTTTTTTTCTTAGTCACTAACAACTCACCACATGGCGAGTTATAACAAAAATTATGTTGTTTGTTGTGCAGTGGCATTAGACTTTTTGATTTCCTGTATTTGACTAATCATGAGATTCATGACCCATACCTCATGATGAAAAGTGGTTCACAAACACCCCCCCCCCCCCAAAAAAAACTCATATCCCCAATTATCTAATTATTTTGAAAAAAAAAAAAAAAAAAAAACTGCAAAGTAGTATACATATCTCACTAGCTACCTTGATAGCTTTTAAAAAAATATGTAAAATTCAAATTTTTTTTCTCTATTCTTCTAAAATTTAAATTTGGGTTTAATACATTTTAGGTTTCAATACCGTACAAGGATTCTTTTAAAAAAATAATTATATTGTGTTGAATATTAGACCCACTAATAGAAAATGCTATGAAAAAAAAAAAGAGCAAAATAACCAAGGGAGAAGGAAGACAAGAACTTTTAAAAAAAATAAATAAATAAGGAAACTTGTGAATTTCATTTAAACATAATCTGACTGTTACCAGTCCCACTATTTGAGTTACAGAAATTTATTAGGTAGTTTAGAAGTATATACTATTTCCCTCTCATATGGGGGTGGGCTCTTTGATGGATGAAACTTACTGCTATGTGAGAGGGATGGAGTATACTTCTGAAGTATCCAATAATAACCCTTGAGTTACAACACAAGCAGTACAAGAGCTAATTAAGAATATTGAAATAGGTAGTACAATAGTGAAATAGTTTGGTGCATGAGGAATTAATTTTTTTCCTTTTCTTCCATGCTAGTCTATTTCAATATCAGTGAGGTCAAAAATTCTTTTTCTGTATTTTGGCGAGGCTAGCGGGGTCAAAAAGTTTAGAGTAGAGTACCTATAAGTTCTTTTCACAATAGTCCTCTTGAACTATCTAACAATTTTCCCTCAACCAGGGTGGCTCATGCCCTAGGCCTAAGGTCTCACTTGTCTCAAAAAAATTTAAAGGGTCTTAAGGCCCGCCTATTGCATAAGCTAAACACTCCTTAAATTATATAAAATGTCTCAAAAATGTAAAATAATAATTTTTTTTAAAGAAAAATATATATGTGAATTTTGCATTTTTTTTTCATCTCCAAGAAGATCCCCAAAATATTGGGCTAATAGAAGTTCAACTCAATTGAAACTATAAACTATTTTACCCAAAAAAAAAAAAAAAATTCATTATGAGTGCGCCGAATAATCATTGACAAAATTTTCTCACAACTTGTGAAAGAGAAGTAAATCTAACCATAATACAAAAACTCAATTAGAAATTTTACGTCTCAAAAAACAAGAAAGATTTTAAACAAATAAATGGATATAAAATATAAAATCAAATAAATAGTATTTAATTGATATTTACTATTTAGTATTAACAAATCTCACTAATTTTTTTTTTCCTCAGGCCTCATAATGCTTTAAGCCAGCCTTATGCTCAACTACCTCGGGTCCTGATTCTCTTCCTTCCACGCATCATGGCTGAGAAAAACACCAATGAGCTCCCTTAGTTCATCTTTTCTCCAAATAATTTTTTACTTTGTCATTGTTTTCTCACTCTTTCTCGAGAAATAATTGGAGAAAGGATTTTTTTTTTTTTGGTTGATATGGTGGGTATTTTTTGTCAAGACAGTCTCATAAAATTGCTTACACGTCCCACATGCGTGAACAAATTTTAAATCTAGATGGAACCCTAATAGTTTCAATTCAATCAAAATTATAGAGTTATGAATGTAACATATTAAGTTTTGTAGACTGTGAAAAAATGTTAAATCTAGATGGAACCCTAATAGTTTCAATTCAAGCAAAATTACTGAGTTATAAATGTAACGTATTAAATTTTGTAGACTAAATTGTGACATGACTAAACAATGTGAATATGTAATTTGTCAAATTTATTGTAAGGACACAAAAATCAAACAGCCCAGCCCCACTTAGAATAGTGAGGATTGTGCAACTCAACCGAGCCCAAATCAATAGATATTTGTAAGAGAGTGAGTTAAACAAAAAAGGAGGGAGCTTAGCCTGAGGACAAAAATAGGGAGAGAATAACTACAAATCAAAGTTTATATTTATATGAGGCTTATCACAAGCTTGCCCAAGGAGGCAATTCTTACACAAAATGATACACTGTTAATTTTCTTCTCTCAATACTCTTGTTCTAGTTTCTCTTTTTCCCTTGTTTTTCCCTGGATCCCTTTTACCTGGAAGTTCCTTTTCCTTATATACTTGTCAACCCTTTACATCTTGGCCCTCCATCTCCACCTACCTAGGCTCTCACTATGACACTTGTCCCCTTAAACTTCTGTTGAAGGTGGTAGAAAGAGTTGCTTAGCTGTGAATTCCACTGTTCAGGTCACTTCCTCATCAATGCAGCTGATAAAGCTGTTGCCAGTCATTTAATGCGGAGGCAGTAGGATAACTCTCATTGGAGACTTCCCCTACTTTCCATGATTCTCTCTTTACACCTCATCCTCCTCGTCTGGATTTCCTAGAAGTCTCTTGTCTCTTCCCCTCCCATCCTCGGGTGGATCCCCTCTTCAGGCTTATGATGCCTTAATAATGATGATAACAACTCATCAAACCTTTCCTCAATCCTCAGGCCCCTACATTCATGATTCATCAACCAAAATTAGGTTCGTGTCTTCTTAGTGAATTATTGATTGATGATAGAAAGACACTCAGTACAAATCTTATTAAAGTAAGGTACTACTCATCTAAAAACTACTCCCTCCGTCCCATTTTTTTTGTCCTATTTGAAAAGTCAAACTTTTTAAGGGAATATTATTTATTGTCTTATCTATTTTTTAAAAATGTATAAGTTTCCAAAACTACCCTTAAAAAAATTTATCAAAAAATTGAATTAGTAAATTAATAGGGGTATAATAGGAATATTAGTAAATTAATTACTTTTATTTTTAGAAACAGGACAATATTTTGGGACATCTCAAAATGGAATAGAGGACAAAAAAAAATGGGACGGAAGTAGTAATTGCTAGTATGATTTAACTCAGTAATTAATTTATCCAACAATCTTTAGAGGATCTACAGTACCAGCTTTTAATAAAATGGGGTCAAGCAACAGCTAAAATTTGACAAAACTTATGGAACAATTGCAGCTAACGTGTTAAGACTTAAGACTTTTTAATATGTTGGAATTCTAGCGCAAATGGGGAATTCACATGAACAGAATCTATCATTCTTGAGTCTCTAATTTGATAACTTGGCAATGACATTAATGGACAACCTGACTCACATCAATTTTTAATAAAACAGTTCTTTGAAAGCTTGCAATTATCACTGTATGTTGTTTATAGTATCAAACTGTATTGGCTTCATGTGCAACCGCTGTGCATAGATATTGGTAATGGTGTTTAAACAACGAAAACTATTGTTTAAACACCATAGTACATATTTTCACATACTTTTTCACATACACGTATTTTCACAAAACTTAAACAATGTTACTTGAAATCTCTTACCAAACGGGCCTCAAATATTCCCAAAAAAAAAAAAAAAAAAATCTATTAGAGGATGTTTGCTAAATCACATGAATTGGGCTAGCAAAAATGTATAATATGTTCTTGTGTGGTGGGGGGTGAGAGAGTTGAAATTCAAGTCTTTAGGAGGGAGTTTCAAACACACACACACACACACACATATATAGACTAGACTAGAGTAGAGTTTCTATGTTGTATAAAAAAAATGTATAATATTTTCACCAAAATAGGTTAGCTTTGGGAGAGAGTTAGATATGTTAAAAGTTTATGCGGTGAGGTAAGTGCTAGTTTAGTGAAATCTATTAACATCAAAAAAACAAAATTGGATCGAAAATCATTGACACAAAAAATAAATTCATTGGTATCTTGATATGATGATAAAGAGTAATCTATATGAAGCTGAAATCATATGTTCAAATCTTATTTTATTTATTTATAGACACACACATTAGTATTATTCTCGTGTGATGGACGGCTTGATAAAGATTCATATGTAAGTTAATTTTAAAAATAATAATAATTAAAACAAAATGATTAAACAAATAGCAATAATAAATTATAAAATAAGTAAATAATTTTAATAAAAACATTGGTTTAGATCTAATTGTTTAGAGTTTAGACTTGATTAGTTTTTTTTTTTTTTTTTCTATTTTTATATTGAAAATTCTTTTTATACTTTGTGTTAATTTCTTAATATATGAGATATGAAATGAGTTTGGTCATTCCTATTTGGGTTATATTTAATATGTGCTCTAGCCAGCACAAACAATAATAAACAAAATAGTTCCTCAATACAAATTTTTCCTAGTAATAGTCTAATTAAAAAAATCAACACACTCACAAATTTTTTTGAAAGTAACACACTCATAAATTAAATATAATAACCAAAAATTTGTCCATATATATAAGTTAACTTTTTTTTTTTTTGAGAATAATATATAAGTTTTTTTTTTGGGGGACAGTCTTGGCTTAGTACACACCTCTCTCTTGGAAAAGGTACTTTTCCCTCCCTCCTCTGATGATGTGGAAGCAATGGCAGCAGCACAGGCCACCCTCTTTGCACAGGAGCTGGGCTTATCATCTGTTATCTTTGAAGGAGATTCCTTGGTGGTTATAAACACTCTTAACAGCAAGGAGGAATCGCTGGCATCTTATGGTCACTTCTTGGAAGCTGTTCTACCTTCTTTAGTTTATTTTTCTTCTGTTTCTTTTTCACATGTTACTAGAGTAGGAAATAATCTAGTTCACAACCTAGCTAAACATGCAAGACATGTTAATAGAAGCTTATTGGTTTGGATGGAGGATGTTCCATCTCATCTCCATGCTATTTTTGTAACTGACCATAATTGATTTTCCCTTTTTTCATTAATAAAGTTTCGATGTCTTGCTTCAAAAAAAATACTTCATTATATGATCTTTTGAATTTATGTCAAAAAAAATTTCTAAAAAAAAGAATTTACGTCAAAATCTGTGTATTAAATAATTTATTTTTAATTAATGTAGAGTATCATATACAGTATATATATATATATATATAAACTATATATCCAGTGTGAATAATTCACATAATAATTACTGGCACTAGTTAGTGGTTCGTAAGAGTTAGGAATGGTAGCTGGGTTTATTAAAGATCTAAAAGTACCTTGTTGGTTTTCCGAAAGGATGGCAACTTTTTTTTTTTGGTTTTCCAACTCATGAGGATTGACTATTGAGACATCTAGCAGAAAGTCTACGCCAATTTTAATATTCTCCATTAAGAGTGGTGCAGTTAATTCATGATTAAATAGACCACATGTATCAAAGAAAGATTTATTTTCCAAATTCTCGCTTGGCCTTTTGGTGAAGCCGAAGCTGTAGTAGACTAGATTAGTAGCATTTGCATGCAGCTTTCCAAATTATTCTCACCTAATTTTAACGCAGACTTTGTATGGAATACAATAAATGTTCCCCCTCTCACATAATAATAAATTTTATTTACATAAAAAAATTATTAATTAAATTCATAATAGAACCTATTTTCTATCATTCGTGAAAAAAGTGGTGTCCTTTACCTCTAGAACATGGAAAATATGGAGAAAGTCTTCAACCACTTTGATGCCAGTAGGGAGTAGGACAACAGGATCTCTATGTCGGAGTTAGGCACCATGCTCAATCACGGATAATACTTACATACTTCAGGAGCATTGCTTCTTCTTTTCACACGAGGGTGAGACTCGTGTGAAGCCCACCCCTTATGTGAGAGGAGCAGTGACAAATTTAGGATTTAAGTCTAAAAGGGGCAAGATTAAAAGACAATATTGAAAGCAAAATTAAATTATAAAATATTACTCTTTTTTTTTTTTTACAAAAATAAAATATTACTCTTAATTGATAATAATTATTTAAAAAAAATGAACAAATGTAACTACAACTATATATTTCATATCATTAAAATAAGGAAAGAAAAGCAATCAATTCATACTTGCTGACAATTAATGGAAGAAATTAATCTAAACACATAAAATATAAAAATATCTAATTTGATTCTTTAAAAAAACAAAAAAAATAGTCTAATAGTTTTAAGAGTAAATCTACAAAGTTCCCAAAAGTGTTGTAGTTCAATTGACACCTCAATGTGTTTTCAACAAAAAAATTCAAGGTGCAATTCCTCATATCCCCAATTATCTAATTATTAAAAAAAAAAAAAAAAAAAAAAAGGACTGCAAAGTAGTATACATATCTCAAAAACATCCCTAGTAGTCATCGCCTTTTTTTTTTTTCTTGAACGTAGCTATCATGTTTATATATATATATATATATATATATTTAGCGTAGCCATCACGCTGTTAAATGGTTGAGAAGAAAAATAGTCATTCTTTTTTTATATATATACAAGATAGAAATTTTACTTTAGTCTAATCTAAGTGTATATGTGTGTGAATCTCTTTCTTGGAGACTTGAACCCAAACTCTCTCTTAGAGACTTGAACTTCAACCCTTACCCCCCACATCCCACAAACACTTATACTTGTAGAGTGACCATCATACAAAATAGAAATTTTACTTTAGTCTAATCTAAGTATATATGTGTGTGAATCTCTTTCTTGGAAACTTGAACCCAAGCTCTCTCTTAGAGACTTGAACTTAGCCCTTATCCCCCACATCCCACAAACACTTATACTTGTAGAGTAACCATTATACCAAAAATATGCGGTGGTAAAAAATAATCATTCTTGATAAGGGTAAAATTATGAATGTGAATACTCATAAATATAGTATCATGAAGCGACGTTCAAAATAAACCTGTCAGCCTCACTTGTCATAAATGGCAGTCAAATAGTTTAAGGACGTCTACAGCTTTAAGAAGACGAGGTTAACTTGTCATAAATGGAAAGCTGAAGACAGTAAGCTGAAGACAGTTAAGCATAAGAGGAAGCTGATGAGAACAAGCTGAAGAGGATAAGCAAACCTTCGTCGGGATCCATTAGTAAGTGATAATGTTAGGGAGTCCACGAAACTCACCGCATAGTTGACGAGTTGACCTCAGGCAATGAAGATGGGTAGCCGACACTAATAAAGCTGAAGGGAGTAGGCGAAGCTGACTACCCTAACGAGGTAGTAGGCGAAGCTGACAACCCCGACGAGGGAGTAGGCGAAGCTAACGACCCTGACAAGGGAATAGGTGAAGCTGGCTACCCTAACAAGGTAGTAGGCAAAGCTGAGGACCCTAACGAGGTAATAGGCGAAGCTGACGACCCTGATAAGGGAATAGGCGAAGCTGACGACCCCGACAAGGGAGTAGGCGAAACTGACAACCCCGACGAGGGAGTAGGCGAGGCTGACGACCCTAACAAGGTAATAGGCAAAACTGACGACCCTGACGAGGGAGTAGGCAAAGCTAACGACCTTAAAGCTGATGACTCCAATGTATCCTTAACTTAATAACCACGCATAAGTATATAAGGAAATGTCTTGTATCCCAAGCTTAGTGCTAGTCTCCTACAAGAAAAGGATTCCGCAATATACGTTCATTAGACTCCTATAAGGAAAAGACTTCTACTCCAAGGAAGAGATGTCAACCCTCTACTACTATAAAAGCTCAAATACCCTCATAAATCGAGGTACGCATAATTAACCCCTCTTTAGCACTCTAGAGTTGTGAGAAGTTCTAACTTGACTTTTGGAGAGTATTTAGCCGATACCACATCGGTACTCCTCTTAAGGTCTTCAGCTTTTGTGTTGTGCATGTGCTGTTTCGAGTGTGCGAGAACTATGTAGCTCACTGGTGATTTTTTTGGCATCATCAATTCTTATTGCAACACATAAATGCCGATAAATGTTATCATTTTTCTCTTTTGGTAAACTGACAAATATTATCATTTCTATCTTAAAAGCATTTCCCAAAATCGAAAACAATAGTGCGTCGGGACTCATAACGATCACAGTCATGCTCATATTGAAGCTGAAACTTTGTTTTATTTTTTTAATATAATTGCTGAAACAATTCATTTGTCAATTGAAAATTGTGTTTGAACTTTGAAATATTTTAAATAATTAAATTTCATTTTCTAAACAATTTAAATATTTGAGAAAATTAATAAAAAAATTTGAGAAAAAAAGAAAATTAATAATTTAATATAATATCAAAGTAAAAAAAATCCTAAAATTTTTTTTTTTTGGTTAAGAAAAAAATCCTAAATTTGATTTCTGACTTTACTATACTCATTAAAAATATTAACAAGTTTATTTTTTTTAATATTATACTAGCACTAATAATTATATATTTATAATTTATCTCTTTTAGCACGTGGAAAACTTTTAAAACCCAAAGGAAACAAGCAAAAAGAGATGCTATAGTGAAAGAATGTGACAACTGCCTGTCACATTTACAGATTTACTTTTACCCATTACCACTTTTTCTCTGTTGTTGATTACATAAAAAAATTGTAGGCAAAAATACAAAATTTACTCTCTAATTTTTAATTTTTTTCATTTCAGTCTTTTAACTTTTAGTTTTGTCATTTCAATCCTCTAATTTTTAATTTTTGTCAATACAAGACTCCGATAAAATTCAGTTAAGGGCTGCCGTTAATTGAGCCAAAACGACGTCGTTTTGGCTCTTTTTTTATATATAAATTTTGGAATTTAAAGAAAAAAAAGGAAAATCTGTAAAATAAAAAAAATAAAAAAAAAAACACACACACACACACACACACACAAAGTCACAAACGCAACAATTGTCTCATCAGATCAAAACCTCTTTCACTACAGCCTCCTAACTCTGTACCTCATAGGGGCCCCAACCTTCATCTCCCTCGGGTTCCTCCAAGCCCCATATGGTTGGGGTCCCACAATGTCCCCCTTTCTTTCCCACTATTTCCACAGAACTTGCATATACCCACTTCGCCTTCACAACAACAACAATAAGAGTAAGACAAACAATGGCGGCTTCCCAGTGTCAGTGGCAATGATGGCTTTTGTGTTCAATCTTTTAAAAGCTTACTTACAAGCCAGATGGGTGTCTCAGTATAAGGATTATGAAGGTGATAGGTGGTTCTGGATGAGGTTTTTTGTTGGGTTGGTGGTGTTTTTAGGTGGCATGGGAGTGAATATTTGGTCGGATAGAGTTTTGGTGGCTTAACCGATTCAGGTGATGGAGTTCTGAATCGGTTTCTTTGTTTTGATTTCAGGGGATCGTCGTTCCCCTTCAATGTGTTTTTTTTTTTCCTTTAAATTCCGAAATTATGTATATTAAAAAATAAAACCATAATACGTTGATTTGGCTTAATTAACGGCAGGCCTAAGTAGTTTCTAACAGAATTTTGTAATGGCAAAAATTGAAAGTTAAAAGACTAAATTAATAAAATTAAAAATTAAAAGATTGAAATAAAAAAAAAAACTAAAAATTAGAGAGTCAAATTTATATTTTTGTCAAAATTATGCCAAAATGTTTGTAAAGTTTATGGTCCTAAATTATTGCAGAAAAAATCATGAAAAGCCAAACCAACTAGTCTAGAGTTCTAATCAGTCAAACGGTTTATTATTTTAGTCAAATTACTGGGTGGAATTGAGGACTAAACAGAAAAAAAAAAAAAAAAAAAAAAAAAAGATAATGATTATATAGTAAACTTACCTGACGATGTGTTGCATAGAGATGGAAGAATTTTCTTGAACCAATCCAATTGAACACTTAAAGAGTCGTTTGTAGACACATTATCAATTCCCCTTTCGAAGAAAAAAGCTGCATCCAATGCTGTCGCTCCCACAACAGCAAAATTGACTCCTCCTTGAATAGTACTCCCATTCTCAACGCCAAGATATGGCTTTATCAATGGCAGTCCTAGAGTTTGAGCTGCCAAAAAAAAATATATGTGAGGGCAAAGAATAATGTATATATGTGAGGGCAAAGAATAAAGATTAAAAACCTGAGGCTCATTTGCTCACCTGTGAAGTCTAAGACAAGACGGCCATCGCAGCAACGACCTGTGGGGTGAGTAAAATAGCTCTCCCCGTATGGAGGAAAGAGACAGTGATGAGTTGGATCAGTGAAGTAGATGTTTCCAGTGTCAGTAAGTGAGTCTCCGAAACTAAAGATTGATGTGTAGCAATTTCCAAACACGCCTTTAATGGTGGCTAATGAGAGGAAGACTTCGATTAATTGTAGTTTCATTGAGAAAACAGAGGAACAATGTTGAGCCATTGACCCCACTAAAATGGAAGCGGGGCGACCAGTCCCATCTTATAATGTCTGTCAGAAGCATTTCCATTCTCCAATGAAATACTACATTGCTTTTTATGTCTAAAATCTGACCAACCATTCCACAAACAGAAATTATAGACTACGTAAAATAAAAATAAAAAATAAATTTTTAATACCACAATATATATATATATATATACCTATCTTTTGCCAAAAACTGTTCATATCGTTGAGTATGATAGAGGAAAAATTGTGAATTTATGTAAATTAATCGGTAATTTTTCATAATTTATCATGTAAGATAATTATAGTAAAAATTGTGATTTATGTTTTAGAGAATTACAACTTATGTCATCTGTTTATGATGATAATTCTTTATCATCAAATTAAGACGTCAATCAATTTTGATAGTTTTTTATCATCAGATCAAGACACCAATCAATTTTTAGTATAAGCGAAAATTAAATCTCAAATCTCTTATATAAACATTAAACATTTTACCAATTGAGATAACAAAAATTCAGGTTATTTTTGTTTCTTAACATAAAAAGAAATCTTAAAAAAAAAAAAAAAAAAAAACCACCGACTTTTATTGTTCATGTGACAATGATATTAATGTGAAAATGAAAACGTGACCAATTAACTACACCTATCATTCTTTCTCACAAATAAAAAATACACCTATCATTATTGTAGTTTGGCATTATTTCCCGGAAAGGCTGGCTCTATCTCGCCACCTTTTTTTTTTTTTTATTTGTCCTCGTCCCCACTTATTCTGACTAAGAAAAGAGATTTTTTTTTTAATACAATATATAAATTTTATTCCACTTTAATCTAATCGTGTGTGTATATATATATATATGTATATGTGTGTGCGCGCGTGTGTGAAACTCCTTTTAAAGACTTAAATTCTAACATTTATCTTCATACCCCACAAATACTTATATTTATAACGTAACCAACGCGCAAGACTAAAGAGAATAACAATGATGCAAAAAGTTTCAAATGAATCATATTTTTGCTTAACCAAAATTCAAAAGGAGAAAAAGTTAGTTGGGTTGGAGAGAGAGAACCATTGGAGAATAAACTTGACTTTTTTTCTGTAATTTATAATTATAAAAAAAAAAAAAAAAAAAAACCCTTACTTTACTCTTTACTCCTTCCTCATTTTATTTAAATATTGTTTTAACTTTTTGTTATTTTTCTCTCTCCACAAATTTTTTTTCCCTCCCTTAGTCTTTCTTAATTTTAGCATTTTCTCTCCTATGTTACAAACAAATCACAAAGTCACCAATTAGCCATTCACAATTTCAACATTCTCTCTCCAAGTCAACAAAATGTCATCATCCTCAAAGAAGAAACAATGGCCTCTTCATCTTCTTAAGAGGCATTCCTCAACTTGAACATAGTTCACCTCTGTTTTTTTTTACTCTAATTATGGTTATTGTGTTGTGGGGTGGAATAGTTGTTCATTGACTTGAAGAACGTTCCCCTTCATCTTGGACTCAAGGTTTTTAGACCCGACCGTTCATTGAACCGTAAAAGGAAGAGGTTCAAGATTTTAAGGTCGAATCAAGATTAAACCGAGGTCGAACCGTGATAACGTCATAATTAATTTAATAATTATTTAAATATGAATAAATATATTAAATTAGTATAAATAGAAAAATTAAATTAAATGACCCAATTAAATATAGAAATCTATCTTTCAAATGTATTTTTTCATATCATAATTTTCATAGGACAAATAAGAAATATCATATCCTAAGCACGCACGGATATAATATTTATTTATTTATATGTTGATTAGTTAAACTCGTGATAGTAATAGTGTAATAATATAGGAATTAGAAGGACACTTAGTAATTTTAAATTAAAATAATTATTTAATAATTATTATATACTTAATTGTATTCACTATTTTTTCTACTATTTAATTTTTTTAAATAAACAGTAATACTTATTAGAACACACACAAAAAATGTAACAAATAAAATATTATAAATACTTTTAATTAATATTTATAATTTTTTTATACCTGAAAATTCTAGTATTATAAAATATTTCACAATTTTTTTTATTACAATTACGATGTTGCAAAGTTTGAATGGTCTTTTCAAAAAAAATAAAATAAAATAAAAAGTTTGAACGGTCAAAACTCAACAACTCCGTTAGTATTGGCGACCTTGTATACTATATCTACAGTGTACCATACCCGCCGGGAGGCCATCTTGTGCACTGTACAGTAATATCTACAGTGTACCATACTTGCTGAATGAGTACCAAAAGCTGATGGCATCTTGGATTTAATTTTTTATATTGGTGTCCTTTTCTTTGCTAGGTTGTTGTAGCTGTAAGTCTATGGCCGGAGTTAACTTTTTATGTAAGACTTTTTACTTAGTTGTGTGTGTTGTAGCTTCATTCTGTGGCCAGCTTTTTGTAGCTGGCCTTGGAACTTTATAAGTTTTGTACTTTACGTATATTCAGTTTACTGAGTTAATAAAGTTTTTGACCGTTTTATTAAAAAAAAAAGCTCTCACTGTTCACGGGCTCAAAGATCTAACGGCTGAAACATTTAGCTATCTTTAATTAAAAAATCAAAAGTGGTCTTATTTCCCAATGCAAGTCACGTGAAGGGCTGTGGAAATATAAAAAAGAATTCAAAACCAGCAAAAACATAGAGAAGGGTGAGAAACTCAGAAACCACAGCAGTGGAGA
This sequence comes from Quercus suber, assembly GCF_002906115.3. Classification (NCBI taxonomy): domain Eukaryota; kingdom Viridiplantae; phylum Streptophyta; class Magnoliopsida; order Fagales; family Fagaceae; genus Quercus; species Quercus suber. Next base: position 252,790 of record NW_027070194.1, read on the forward strand.
CGGAAAGAAGAAAAAAGAGGAGAAAAAGAAGTAAGAAGAAGAAATAGAAGCACAAGACAAAGATGAAGGCCGTGACGATCTGTGCTGGGTTGTTAGCTTACTGCTTCAATTTCGCACAGCCTCTACTTTGTCAACTTCTTCTTCTCAGTTTGTTTTTTTTTTCCCTCACAAATCTTTTGGTTTCAGATCTGAAAAAAGTCCAAAGTGCATGCCGGCCATATCTTTAATTTCATCCGGTATTTGCTGAAAAAAAAGGAACCGTGAGAACCGCAACAGTTCTCAAAACCGTGAAGTCAGACCGCAGTTCGCACGGGTCACTGCTTTATTTTATAAAGCAATTCTTGACGCTAAAAAAACCGCAAAAATAAATGGTTCGAGGTTTTTTCGGCCAGACCGTACGTTTCGGTCCGAATTTTAAAACTTTGCTTGGACTTTGTTTCTAGTGATTTCACTTCTTTTTTTTTTTTTTTTTTTCTTCTTAATGCTGTTAATACAGGGGTTTTGGGACGCTTTTAGCTATATTTTTGCCAAAGAGTGAAAATACCGAGCCTATGATAATGCTCTAAATAAGTCAAATTTAAGTTGAGTATTAAAAGATTAAGATTTGTTGATTTAATTTTATTTAATTAGGAGTTGAGATCCAGCTCACAACCACTCTAAATTTCATGTTCAAACTTGATTCATTTTTTACTGATCCAATTCAAGTTTATTCACAAGTTGCTTTATAAATTTATTCTCTCTATATAAAGTAAAAAAGATTAAATTTATTACTTCTTCACAAATCTTAAATCTACACTAATAGTCAATAACTAAATTATTACTGGATTTTTTTTTTTTTTTGGTAAATACAGGTTGCTAGAATTAGAAAGAAATAAGTCTGGTACAAGAAAATTCCTCTTTATCAAGGGTACATAGCTAATCCACCACAAGTGGCGGATTAATAAACAAAATATAAACATCAACACCAGTGCTACCTCTTTCTCAAAAAAAAAACACTAGTGCTGCCTATTCTAGCCAAAACATCTGCACATCGGTTTGCTTTCCAATAAACATGTTCCACCCGCAGATTGGGACGAAATGGGTAATTACCCATAATTAGCCAACTATATAGTTAGTTGGCCCGGTTTAGAAACAATATAAATTAGTAACACCTCGAGTCTTTGAGACTCGAATTTTGCGCTCAGACCTCGACTTTTTGAGGCTCGATTTTTGCTGTTTGACGTGGCGTGATACCACGTGGCATCCACATAAAACTCGAGTTTCTAAAACTCGAGTTCCACGTAGACGCCATCTGGCGTTGACGTGGCGCCACCTGGACCTCGAGTGAGGAACATGGAAATATAAGAGTGCTTAGGTTTAATTGTTATATTTCAATACAAAAGTTTCACAGTTGGCCTCAATTTGCAGGTTATAAAATTAATCCCTTAATTTTATTGATTAGTTGTTACTTTGAAGTTAAAATTCAATTTAATCCCTTAATTTTACTTCCATTATCAAATTAATCCTTAAGATTTAACTATAATCAATTTTGTTCCCCACTTTTGTCAAAATGAGCTAATTTGATCCTTTTGCTCAAACATTCTAACAAATGAAGTCATTTAATCATTTTTTTTTAAGTTGAAAATAAATATGCCAAATTTTCTATTACATGATATTATTTGGCCTGTATGCACTCTTGCTGGATGCTTCAGATCCAATTGTGATACATAACCGCATGCCAACTCAATTAGCAAATTAAAGCTCTGATACTAGTACCCTTAAAGCTATGCCAATTGAAACTCATAACTTTATCACTATTCTTTGGATTGGTCTGTCAATAAGAGATGAATGGGGACATACCATTGCCTCCATGAGCAAGAAAATCAGAGGACTTCTCCAAGTGGCAATGAACATCTATCACGCATCTCCTCTAGTTGGATATCACCTACCCGTACTTCCCATGCAAAGCAGGCAGCCTACTCCATTGTCATGGCTTCTGCCACCGCTGCTGGGAGAAATCGTTGGATTTTCTTGCTCAAAGGGGCAATGGTCTGTCCCTGTTCATCTCTTACTATCACACTTCACTCAAATGCCTAATGTGCTGTCCTATCTGCAAAGCTATTTTTTAAGGATAAATAGTGGAGGGGGGAGAGGTGAGATTCGAAAACTATTAGTATAAAACATTACAAAGAATGTCATTACTACTAAGCTATTACTTTTGATTAATGTACCCAGGACTATTGCTTGAACCACATTAGAAAGGTAATTTTAGTCTTAAAATCATATTTTGTGCTTTAAGTCTGCTACCTTGTTTATTTATTTATTTATTTATTACAATTCAGTGATGATTTTAAAAAATAAATAAATAAAGAAGAGGATATATCAAATCCTAGGCCCTTTATATAGTGTATAGATAACAAGTATAAATTTCATCAAAATCCTAGATCATTTAAATCAAAACACAATCCACATGACTGTGTATTTGTGCTTGCAAGATCAATAGCATCTGCTAGTTCGTGACCTCAATGACAAAGAATATATTTAAGAAACACAATAACAAACATCTATTTTAGGAAAAGAAATCCTTGACCTCAAGAACAAAACATCTATTTAGGAAACACACTTCTTGATGAACACTTCTTAAAAGGTATATAAGTACAAGGTTTATTTGGAGTAGAATCCAAGGGACCTGTAGCTTTTTGTCATGAAGTGAATCATTCCTGAGCAACTAGAACTACCTGTTTACCAACATTGAGGCCAGAAAAGAGCCCAATAAGTGCTGATGGGCCACTCTCGAGGCCTTCAGCTATGTCTTCCACATACACAATCTTCCCTTCAGCAATGTGAGGCAGAATAAACTCCAGAAACTTTGGGTAGAGGTGAAAGTAATCAGTAACAACAAATCCTTCCATTCGAACCCGTTTGTATATCAGATGCATTAAATTGTGCACTCCTTCAGGCTTGTCACGGTTGTACTGTGAGATCAGGCCACAAGCAGCAATGCGACCATGGGCTCTCATGTTGAGTAGCACTGCATCAAGCATCTTTCCCCCAACATTCTCCCAATAAATGTCAATTCCTTCCGGAAAGTACCTGGAAAAACATTACAGCATTCACAGTAGATTCAGACCAGCAGATGTGATAAAGAAGTTAAAAAAAAAAAATACTCTGTTTCCCAATCCTTTCTTTTCTTTCCCCACTTTTTCTTTGAAACCGATTTGGAAAGCAATTGTCAAAAGGTCAAAACCCAACACAAATTCTTTAGTTACCCTATTAGAAAGTCCCCATATTTCTAAAGAAGGAATGACATAGGCAAATTAATCAACAATATGTTAGAAAAATGATTAAGTGATTAAATTCAACAAATCCTAACAATTTAGGGCCTGTTTGGTACATGTGTTTAAAAACTGAAAATTGTTGTTCGAAAACATTTAAATAAATACTTGTGGGTGAAAAAGCATGTGAAAATACGTGTAATATTATTTAAAAACTGAAAATAATTATTTGAAAACACAAACCAAACATCCCTTAAACTCTTGGAATAATCGGTAATTTACTGTGGTATTAGATTTAAAAAGCATATAATCAAATGTGTTGGCCCCATTTATTAAGGGGGAGATGGGTTCACACGTGAGGGTTAGGATAATCGGTAATCAAAATATAACCATGTTTTGTAACACAAAAATTTCAAAGGCTGAAATTATGAAGGGATGTCCAATGTTTACTCCAGTATCAAACTAGTGGCCCTGTTATAGACTGAAATGATATTTTGAATTCTGATTAAAACTAAATTACTACTAACCTCTTTAAAGTGGCATCCAAGTCAGACTCTTCTTTATCGTTGAAAGCCTCGTCAAACTTGAATTTATTCTTCAGCAAATCAACCTTGAAACAGAAAAGGATAAAATAGAAAACCAAAAGAAAACAGAAAACTGCTGGTTAGTGAGGCTGCCCATTCTGGTCAGGCTTGCCAACTCCTAAATAAGATTTAAAATTGCCAAGGGAGCAATCAGCAAGAGAGATCAATATCTTTTATGGGTTGTGGAAATGGACAAGGGTGACTTATGACCTGAACACTTTTTCTTTGGCATGGTGACTTACCATATTTAGACAGAGTGTGCCGGACAGGTATGTTAATATTGTTAAACATATAAATTTATACTTGTTACAATGTCTGTTTGCATGCTTAAAAATCATCAACAGCAAAACAATTTTCAAATTAATAACCATATATACTTACTAGAAAAAAAAATTACAATTTAATAGTTCTGTGCTTCATCTTTGGTAAAGAAAATAGAATTTCTACAAGAAAAATGAGTTTTAGAGTTGACTAAACAAAAGTGTCCTGATTACTTTTGTGAAACATGCCAAGAGTTTTTTTTCCTTATGTTTTATTTTTAATTTTTGGCTGCATGCGGACATGGGGAATTATGTATGAAAAATTCTTACTACTGGTAGTTAAAAAGAATTTGTCCCGTTTGATTATAATGTATAAATAGGTAGTAAGGCTTAGAAAATTTTGTATATAATGTCCCACTTGCAACTTGCTACAAGAATCAATAGTAATTAAGCTTTCTTTTGGATATAAAACTAACCACTTGATTATAATGTATAAAGAAGTACTAAGGATTATAAAATTTTGTATTCTTGTTTTAATTGTACTAAGAATTTTGAAAGCTATTGTGGGTAGCCTACTTCAAATAATAGGGTTTTACAAGATTATCTCATGAAGGGAGATCAAGCAAGAAAAAGGTGTGTATCACCAGTCACATATAGCACCCATTGTCTGATAAGCGGAACTTAACAAGAGCAGTCATGATTATGCTGTTTTAATGAAGATCAAAATTCAACATCAAGAAAATCCCTTCTACATATCACCATAACTATAATCATTTAGGTGAACTTAACACACAATGATTTGCCTCATATACATACTTGATTAGTTTCATAAAGTTGTTTATTTTGTCTCTCAAGTATATCAAAAGGGAAAGGAAATCAGCTTACCAAGAATGCCAGTATAATAGGAGAGAGGCACTTTAGTGTGTTGTATTTCCATGGCTTGGTGGGAAGGTGTTGGTCAAACTCGTCTTCTTATTGGTCCTGCTAATTAGTTCCTTCCTTCACCACTGGATTTTGTGGCCTCGTATTTCGTTTACTAATTGTTCTAAATATATTCAAAAGTAAATATAGAAATTTTATGTGCCTTTATTTTTTTTTTTTTTTCAATGCAAATACAAGTACACAATCAATGACTACTAAATCAAACCCAACAAAGCACTACTCCATTCACAAAACAAACCAATTCAATCCAATGCCACAAAACAATAAGCATTAATATGTCCAAGCAAACCAGAGATCACTAACAAATATCATTATAACTAACTAAATCAATGCCAATACAAGTAAAGTACAATCAAATTCTTAGATTTTGCTAATAATTGTTTATTTGATAATATGTTTTGGGTGGCTGAAATTATGATATCTACAAAGAAAATAACCTTAATAGATTATCAAAACAAAATTTTATCCTAATATTGGTTCAATTAATCATTGTTAAGTTTTATTAATTTTTTTTGTTTACGTTTTTTTGGTGTTTTGGATTGTTTCTATATTAAATTTATGATTGTTCTATAATAAATAAAATATAATTACCAAATGCATTACTCATTATTAGATTAGTTTAAATTGTAATTTTTTTTTAATAAGACTACCATAAAAATAATTATATGCGCAACGCGCAGGTTCGCGGCTAGTGACATTAAAGACTTTATTCAATCTGGTAAAATCCCTAAGCCACCCATGAACTTCCCAAACATCAAGACTAATTGTCTCACCAACTACCACAACACCCCACATTCTTGAAATCCCTTTAGATGAACCATCAACAAAGCCTCTAATTTTGAAACAATTAACCACAGTTTCCTTATCTTGCCTTCTCTGTTTAGATAAAAAAAAAAAGACACTCTAAAAGACATATTTGTTTAAATAAAAATACATCTTTTCTCTCACATCAACTGTCGTACCAATGTTTACACACATAAAGTAAAGATTTTATTTATACACGAGTACTCTGACAACAGTAATAGTTTCATAAAAGGTTTTTATTTTTATTTTTTATTTTTTATTTTTTTGAGAAGAAGATCATGAAAGAGTTAACCAAATTTTATGAAGTCCTGAATTAGCATTATATATATATATATATATTTTTTTGAGATAAAGAATTAACATAATAAGGTTTCTCATATCTTATACAAAAAATTTAATAATTTACTTTTTATTTTTGCTTAAACTTGTAGTTGACTTTTTGTTAATGATATATATATATATATATATATATATGGTTATTTAGCTCATAAAATTTCTCATTCTCAAAAAAGNTTCTCAGTATACTAAAAACTTTTTTTAGTATTTGGATTCAATTAATTTCATGTTTGATTTTGGTTTAGTTTTAAGGTATTATAATTGGTTTTGGATAATCAAGGTTCACAGTGTTTGGCTTTTCATGGGAAAAAAGGGTTACCATAAGCGGACTTATCAAATAATCATGGTATGCCTTTTTGTTCTTTAGTTCGTGTTCCATGATAGTCTTGCATACATGCAAATGAGAGGCTTTATATGGCTATTGAAGAAATCATATATGCTTTGAGATCTTTGAAAGTTGACAATTTGTCATCTCTAAAACATTTCAGTATCTTGTGTTGCATAAATAAAATTATTCTTCTGTTTATTAATCTTTGATCTTTCCATAGGATGGTGGTCATCTTCATGGTTATAGTACTGAGGAGAGTCAAGGTATGTTGTCCATCTATCACTATTAGTTCTGCTCTGTTCTTAATGATGCATATTTTAGTGTTCTTTGTGCTACCCCTGGCCTTGCCTACGGTGGTTAAGGGTGGATTGGAATTGATATAGGTCCATGTTTGTACTCAAACTCAACTCAGCTGAGCCTTAATCCATAAGGAATAAATAGACTCTGTAATGATAATGATTAGTACATCTGCAGTTAATGGCTCTACTCGCAAGACATCACAGAAAGAAATTCCCAAAATCTGATCATGCTTCTTTAATAGCATTCTCTAACGAGGTATCTCACTCTGTATATTCAGTTAATTATTGTCATTTTTCCTAGTCCTATGCAGGAAAGAACTGTTTACATTCCTCCCTACCTTTTTCTTCTATTATTTTCAGGTAAAGCAGAAATTTCGATCCCTTTGTGCAATTGTACGAATTTCTGTAGCATTGCAGCAGCATCAATGCATAAACATTCAAGAAATGATCCTTTCAATTTCACATGAAGGTTTCAAATTGGTATGTGCCCGTCTGAATGTCACCTAGCTAATCATTTAGTTTTGTAGTCTAATGAGAAGTTGCTTGATAATGTATAGCTATTCTATGAAGCTTATGGAATGAGTTTTTTTTTTTTTTTTTCTGCTCTTAGAAAGCATCAATTTAGAACATAAAAAGTGGAGTAAAATAAATCTGTTATGAATGGAAGTGAATCGTCACATAAAGCTTATGTTGCAGTTTGTTTTGCTGTTCTTTTTTCTTTTTTTTTTTTTTTTTCTTTTTATGTTAAGTAATGATGCATTATTGAAAGTTAAACAAAAGTGATCCCCAAGTAAACAGGAAGTTACCAAGGATGCAACAAAGTTTCAACTAAAACTACATAAATCTAAAAAATCATCTAAGGTAGAAAAATAATGGCCAGTTAAGGCAGCTGACCAATCAAACATGGATTGTAAAAGATACAATTTTAGCTACACAGACAAACACTCAATCCAATCGAAAGTACGAAACCCCTCTCCTTCCAAATAATCAACATAACCCAATGAGCATGGTTCCCCACACATCATAGAATGATGGTTACCAAAGTCCCCCTTCCAGCACTCCATCAACTCCAGCACCCTTTTCGGCAAAATTCAATTCAACTCAAAGACAAAACACCATAGACCATAGATCGTGTGCAATGTCACAATGAAGCAACATACAGTCGACGGTCTCCCCACTGTGCTTACACCTCAACACCAATCAACAAGGCATCTATTCTGCTTCTGAAGATTCTTTATGGTAAGAATTTGTCCCCAAACTGCAGGCCACGTGAAAAAGCTACCTTAGAAGGAATCTTATCCTTCCAAACGGTTTTTACACAAAAGATAAGGGGAGTGACCTGTAATAAGAGCTTCATAGTAGGACTTAACCTCAGATAAACCCACTCCTAGTAGGGGTCCCAAACATCTGGTCTTCCTTAGCCCTTGTAACTTTAAAGAAATACAGAAGACAAAGAAATGATTGCAAAATCCCAAACTCCCAATTATTAAACAGATCTAGTGAACAAAATATCCCATTGAAGAACCCCAGAATTCCAATTCGTATTTTCTGCCATGAACGCCTTCCTTATTTCTGGCTATATGGTACAACATCAGAAAGCATCCTTCAGGATTGTATCTCCACACCATAAGCCGGAAACGAACTTTGAGACCATCACCCAAACAAACTTGACATACCGTGAAAGCCTCCCCACCCTTTTTTAATATACTTCCAAAGGGACACACCATTATGGTCCCTTAAGCACACAGGAAGTCCAAGCACCCAATATACACCCATACTTCGTAGCCACCACACTTCTCTATAAAGAATTAGTTCAGTGGCATACCACCAAAAGCCAGTTCCCCAACAATGCATTATTAAAATGCAGGCTTCGCACAAAGTGCTGCTTTTCTTGGACTACTTGTGAAATCCATTTATCAACAAAGTTGCTTTCTTGGACACTGACATTACACTTCATAGTTTATATGTGTTATATAGATATAGTATATCATTGTGACACCTCATTCTCTCATAACAATGGTGAAGGTGAGTCATGGGTTTCAAAATTCATTGTGTGTGTCTCTAACTTACCAATAAAAAAAATTTGAGTTTCCATCAGTTATGCGCCTCCCAAAATAATTGATTTGTCCTTACAACAATATCAAGTATTGCTCTCTATAAATCAGTACGTATGGAAATCCTCTTTCCAAGGACACTTCCCATTAAATGTTAGGATTCATTAATCTTTTCATGTTCCAAAACCATTAATTTAGGCAAGTAGTTTTCTTGTTAAATTTCATTTTGTATCCTTTGATAATATACTACCATTCTTGCCTAAATCGACATTGTTGATGTAACTGGACTGACTTGCAATCTTTCAATCCTATGAGTGCAGTTGGGCTTTTAAACTTTTTTTTTTTTAAAGTACCATATAGCAAAGGCAAGTTGTTAACCTGTTTGCATTTGTCTTACTCACTTTGCATCATCCTGGCGCATTTGCAGGAAATAGGTGATTCAAAAGATCAAAATTGTCTGCCCCTACTACCGCACAACCTTTAGCTTGACCACTGTGGCAGAGTTAGGAAAGAGTTGGAAAACTTTTAAAAGGTAGATTTTCTTACCTGCTCCCTGATTATGATTTAATTTTGGTAGATATTTCATGAATGTGGGTTAAATTGCAAAGTTTATGTCTTTAACATCTATTTAATATGCTAGGTATTTCAGCAAGATTTGTCTGTAGTAGTTCATTCAAGCACATTGGAAATAGCAGTAAAGAAGCACAAACACCATAGCTATCATGCATTAGATATGACAATAACAAACGCTAAGAATCGACAAGAAACAAATGTTGTAGGCATGCAAGCAAAGCTCTAAAAGACCATGGTGATAGCAAAAGAACTGCTAAAAGACAATCAACACTAGAGACAAATCTAAAAATGAAGCCACTGATAAGCAGAAGTAGAGACAAGTGTGATATCTGTGAATCATTATAAAGAGACAATTTAACAGCTTAAGGGTTCCCTGTGTTGGCCGAGCTCATGGATCTTCTCAAATTATGTTCCTACCATTCATGAACCTAGACTGTACTCCTTTCTTCGGTGCCAAACCCAAACTTAATTAAAAGAGATAAACAAACACAAAGTTTCCTCACAATCATCAATACGGGAGGGAGAAATTGAGAACAAAGTAAGTAAACAATGGCCATTTTGAAACTGAAAAGTAACATTTCCTAAAATAATTTATATGGGTTTATCCTATTTCACAAGTTTATTATTATTACTTGTTAAAGATAAAGATTTGAACAAAACAAACATCAATAGAAAAAGAGTCTAAAAAATATGAAAAAAAAAAACCCATAACAAGTAAATGATTAGATGATTATAGAAAAGGAGAGGGAGAGACCTGGATGTGGTGGAGCTTGATGTGTTCCCACACCTTCTTGATCATTGGGTGCGAGAGAGGACTCGGTGGCGCCGTCGAGGAATTGCCGAGTTAGGAAGAACTGACCACCTTCTGACTGCCGATGTTGGAACGAGCTGTAGTAGTGAGAGAGAAGACGATGAGGAAGGCGGTGAGTGAGCGAGAGAGAGAGAGAGGCTGAGGTGAGCTGAGAGGCTGAGGTGAGGCTGATGAGGTGTGCGACTGAGAGAGCCCAGTGAGAGAAGAGAGAGAGAGTGAGTGAGAGTGGAGAGGACTGTGTGAGAGAGGCTTTAATTTGAAAATGCCCTATTAAAAATCGACTTTCAGAGAGTCGAGGTCTATGTGGACCGACAGATCAGAGCCAGGTGGCGTTAATGACCACGTGGACGACCACGTCAACGCTAGATGCTCTACGTGGACCTCAGTTTTAGAAACTCGAGTTTTATGTGGATGCCACATTGATATCACGCCACGTCAAACCGCAGAAACGAGCCTCAAAAAGTCGAGGTCTGACTATATAATTCGACTCTCTGAGACTTGAGTGTTACTAAATTATATTGTTTTTCAACCGGGCCAACTAACTATATAGTTGGCTAATTATAAAAAAGTTTTTAGTATACTGAGAAACTAAATTGAATCAAAAATCAAATCAAAACCTAATATGTAACCCAAATACCTAAAAAGCCTGAAACAAAAACAGAATACATGCCCACTGTCAAATTGTACTTTCAAAATGTAGCAAAACCAAATACCATAGTTTACTAAAGACATAAACCGATATTGTGGCTGCTTCAATGTGTGAATCCCTTTATTTATAAGCTTTTTCTACCCATAATTATCTTCCAAAATAGACCTTAAAAGTATAAGAGGATTAAGAAAACTGACCAAAGAAACTTGGTACACTACACTATAAATTAGGCAAAAGAAATACTTCCATCATTCATAAATTGAAAAGAAATCATCTCAATTGAGTTAAGTACTATATAAAGCCTTGAATTACTGAATTTTCTCATGTGACTGCATAACAGATTCTCTACTAATCATCTCAACTTGTTGAAATTTCTTGGTATTTAAATATCATAACTGGTTGCAGTTCTCTACTTATCACCACAATTCACAGATTAGCAAAGTAAACTAACAAATTTAATTTAAACTAAACAATTTAAAACCTTCAAAACTGGTTACAATTCCTTTTACTATTGTTTCACTTTTGTTTCTTAGTACTAAAATGATTCCCAATGAATTTTCAAGAATGGCATACAACATGAAAAATCCAAAAAACCAAATATCTGAATGAATTTTCAAGAATGGCATACATCAAAATGATTCTCACTTTTGATTGTACTTTACTTGTATTGGCATTGATTTAGTTAGTTATAATGATATTTTGTTAGTGATCTCTGGTTTGCTTGGACATATTAATGCTTATTGTTTTGTGGCACTGGATTGAATTGGTTTGTTTTGTGAATGGAGTAGTGCTTTGTTGGGTTTGATTTAGTAGTCATTGAGTGTGTACTTGTATTTGCATTGCTTACCTTTTTTGTGCAGTATGGTTGCTGCAAATGTTGCACGGATTAACCATGCAGAGCCTGGACCCATTGACACGACGTTGTTGACACAGCAGCCCAACCATCGGTCTGAAGCTATTTGGAATGGGCAGGTAAAATGCAACACTAAATCTTTATGCATTATGTACATGCATTTAATTCATACAATGTATACGCTGCACCTGTCAAATATTAATCCATGGTTCTGTTTTGTGCAGGATCCAAGGACCCTTACCTACCGCAGCCGTAGTTCAGAGTTCTTCAATCGAGAGCCAATGGTGGACGACCGAGTCGTTAACATTATGAAGGCACTTGGTTTGGAGGGACTCCTCTGGATCCCGGGCAGAGAGATTGACCATGGCTTAATAACGGCCTTAGTGGAGCGATGGCGACCCGAGATGCACACCTTCCACATGCCACATGGTGAGATCAGTATCACATTGCAGGATGTGGAGGTTCTTCTCGGGCTTCCTGTTGATGGTGACGCTATAACAGGGAGCACGTAGAAAACCTGGCCAGCGGTGTGCCGGGAGTTCCTTGGGTTTGAACCTATAAATCAAGACCAGCATAAGTAATTAGATGGGTAGAGGATTCTCATAAGCCAACTTTTAGAGCAAGTTGCTGGTCCATTGCCGGCTAATGCTGAAGAGGATGACGTGCATAAGTACACACGATGCTACATCCTAGCGCTACTGGGGGACACAATATTTGCGGACAAATCCGGCGATAGGGTGCATCTAATGTGGGTACAGCAGTTGGAGGATCTTCGCAACCCACATATGTACAGTTGGGGAAGTGCTTGCCTTGCATGGTTGTACCGAGAGTTATGCAAGGCAAGCGATAGGGGCACCAGTCAGATCGGTGGGTGCTTACTATTGGTCCAGTATTGGGCATGGGCTAGGTTCCCCTATTTGTGCCCTGCAGTTGAGCGTGGCCCGCCAGTGGGTGCTTACGGTCCTCCAGTGCGTGCGCCATAGGCCCTGAAGTAAGTCTTTCTTGAATCCCATCCCCACTCCTTTTATTTTGGACATAGTGCATTCTCCCTTCCAACACCCACTACACCTTCTTTTTAAGTAATTATTATTTGTCAGTGAATTTTTTTTTTTTTTTTGTTTTTGGGTGGACTGGGCAACTAATTGTTTTTTATAAAGGCAGTTTTGGGCAACCCTTGATGAATTGGAAATTTTTTAGAGAGTCCATTATTGTTGTGAAAATGTGCTTGGGTGTGAAAAAATAGTATTTTTAATATTGTGTCGTGATAACTAATAACTTCTACAGCTTTGTGACTGTCATGTGCCTTGTATGTGCTTTGTTTTTTATAGGGACTGTTGAAGTTCTAGTGATATTATTAATTGAACATTATCTTAGTTGATATATGTGATTACATTAAATCAAATCTAGGTATGCTTTGAGCATAGCCGGAGGTATTCTTGGACAATGCTGAAGAAAATGATTAGAGAGAGCAAAGACAAAAATGAGATTGTGAGGAACATGGAAATATAAGAGTGCTTAGGTTTAATTGTTATATTTCAATACAAAAGTTTCACAGTTGGCCTCAATTTGCAGGTTATAAAATTAATCCCTTAATTTTATTGATTAGTTGTTACTTTGAAGTTAAAATTCAATTTAATCCCTTAATTTTACTTCCATTATCAAATTAATCCTTAAGATTTAACTATAATCAATTTTGTTCCCCACTTTTGTCAAAATGAGCTAATTTGATCCTTTTGCTCAAACATTCTAACAAATGAAGTCATTTAATAATTTTTTTTTTTTTTAAGTTGAAAATAAATATGCCAAATTTTCTATTACATGATATATCTCATATTCTCATTAATGTTCTCAATTAATTTTTTATTAAAGTTCTCATTAATTTTTTTTATCAAACAAAAAAAAAATTTAAATGGCGTTATCAAACAAACATTGTTTGATAATGTATTTGAACAAAAAGAATAGACGGATTCATTTTCATAAAGTAATGACTAAATTGACAAATATTAAATTACAGGGACTAATTTGACAATTAAAGTGAAAATCAAGGGATAAATTGAATCTTAGCTTCATTTTTATTAGCATCATGCCATCATCATGACACAATTAACCTCATTAATTGTGAAAAATATTATGTATCTAGAGTTATTGTTAGTTAATTATATGGCTATGTGTGATTAATCTTTTAGAGGAGATATAATCTCTTCTCTTTGTTTTTTTACCAAAACTCAAAAGAAGCTAGTAAATAATACGTATAAGCAATGGTGGGTTCAAGAGTTACGTCAATGCTAATAACATATTTTGTAGTACTTCATTTCTGTAGCTATTGTTTGTTTTAGAACTATTGTTCAATAAATCTGTGTGCTGTGGGTTTGATTCAAAAGTTAAGCTTTTAACTTCCATTGCTGGCATTGGATTTGAATTGGTTATTTAGTTAGTTATCAATGGGTTTTTGTTGGGTTTGATTCAAAAGTGTTTGATTGTACTTTACTTGTATTGGCATTGATTTAGTTAGTTATAATGATATTTTGTTAGTGATCTCTAGTTTGCTTGGACATATTAATGCTTATTGTTTTGTGGCATTGGATTGAATTGGTTTGTTTTGTGAATGGAGTAGTGCTTTGTTGGGTTTGATTTAGTAGTGATTGATTATGTACTTGTATTTGCATTGCTTACCTTTTTTGTGCAATATGGCTACTGCAAATGTTGCTAACTGCTTACCTTTTTTGTGCAGTATGGCTGCTGCAAATGTTGCACGGATTAACCATGCAGAGCCTGGACCCATTGACACGACGTTGTTCACATAGCAGCCCAACCATCGGTCTGAAGCTATTTGGAATGGGCAGGTAAAATGCAACACTAAATCTTTATGCATTATGTACATGCATTTAATTCATACAATGTACACACTGCACCTGTCAAATATTAATCCATGGTTCTGTTTTGTGCAGGATCCAAGGACCCTTACCTGCCGCAGTCGTAGTTTAGAGTTCTCCAATCGAGAGCCAATGGTGGACGACCGAGTTGTTAACATTATAAAGGCACTTGGTTTGGAGGGACTCCTCTGGATCCCGGGTAGAGAGATTGACCATGGCTTGATAACGGCCTTAGTGGAGCGATAGCGACTCGAGACGCACACCTTCCACATGCCACATGGTGAGATCAGCATCACATTGCAGGATGTGGAGGTTCTTCTCGGGCTTCTTGTTGATGGTGACGCTATAACAGGGAGCACGCAGAAAACCTGGCCAGCGGTGTGCCGGGACTTCCTTGGGTTTGAACCTATAAATCAAGACCGGCATAAGCAATTAAATGGGCAGAGGATTCTCATAAGCCGACTTTTGGAGCAAGTTGCTGGTCCATTACCGGCTAATGCTGAAAAGGATGACGTGCATAAGTACGCACGATGCTACATCCTAGCGTTACTGGGGGACACAATATTTGCGGACAAATCCGACGATAGGGTGCATCTAATGTGGGTACAGCAGTTGGAGGATCTTCGCAACCCACATATGTACAGTTGGGGAAGTGCTTGCCTTGCATGGTTGTACCGAGAGTTATGCAGGGCAAGCGATAGGGGCACCAGTCAGATCGGTGGGTGCTTACTATTGGTCCAGTATTGGGCATGGGCCAGGTTCCCCTATTTGTGCCCGGCAGTTGAGCGTGGCCCGCCAGTGGGTGCTTACGGTCCTCCAGTGCGTGCTCCACTGGCCCTGAAGTAAGTCTTTCTTGAATCCTATCCCCACTCCCTTTATTTTGGACATAGTACATTCTCTCTTCCAACACCCACTACACCTTCTTTTTAACTAATTATTATTTGTTGGTGAAATTTTTTTTTTTTTTTTTTGGGTGGACTGGGCAACTAATTGTTTTTTATAAAGGCAGTTTTGGGCAACCCTTGATGAATTGGAAATTTTTTAGAGAGTCCATTATTGCTGTGAAAATGTGCTTGGGTGTGAAAAAATAGTATTTTTAATATTGTTACGTGATAACTAATAACTTCTACAACTTTGTGACTGTCATGTGCCTTGTATGTGCTCTGTTTTTTATAGGGACTGTTGAAGTTCTAGTGATATTATTAATTGAGTAAATATCTATAACATTATCTTAGTTGTTATATGTGATTACATTATAGATTTAATCATAACATTACCTTCGTAGGAAAGTTGTAGATATTGATCCATTGTTCTTAATTGTGCTAGGTGGTTGTGGGTCCCAAACAAGAAAAATAGGCCCGCCCACATCTTCAGGGACAGGTATCGCGAGCAACTAGCTTCAATGTTGCCAGGCCAGGTATGAAAATGCCTTGTTTTACACGTTTAGGAACAATTTTATAGGTTTGGTTAATTTTGAAATATAAAGCCTAATGTCTTGTGTACTTGTTTTTTGGCTGTTCTAGGTGGTGTGGCAGCCATATGAAGCTGAGTTTGACGACCTTCCGCCGTGGTGCGTTGCCGGGAGGGCTGTGTGGACGGCAACAGTGCCGCTTGTGTGTTTCCACATAATAGAGAAACATACACCGGATCGTGTCGTTCGTCAATTTGGGATGATCCAACAAATTCCCCGTTTTATTGACACTGATACAGTCCTACATAAAATTGATTTAAGGGGGAAGGTCGGTGTGAATTGGATGCGGAGACATGCTGTGCAAATAGTCCACTGGCGTAATCGCCTTCAACGGCGTTTTGAAGTAGTGCTTGGTGAGATGCCTCCACATCACGAGTACTTTGGCTGGTTCAACAGGGTAACTCGGAGCTTCATCGATAGGCCCGGTGCTAAGTTGACTATGCTGGTAAGTTCTCCATGTCTTCTACATCTTACTGTACTTGTTAGCATGAAACCATTGTTTACAAAACATAATATATGTTATTACATTTTCTGCTTAGCACTTGCTCTCCCTATAATTTGCAATTATTACTACCAGATCCAATTTAAAACCAACATTTATTTTATTATCGATTGGCATTGTTGATGATTTACGCGTTACTAATGTGGGTTTTTCATGTGCATGTTTCACTTGTCAACTGTTTGTCGAGGCATCACCCAGTGGGCACGGAGGAGCACGAGGACATTATTCATGTGCTGACGGCAGTGCATCATATTAACCGTGTACAACCTCCCATCCCTGAGGCCCCGAATGAGTAGGCAGCTACTCCTGTGGGCCCAAGCAGTACTGAAGGCCCAAGCACGAGCACAACTTCGACGGGATGTCCCTCTCGTCCGCCTGTTGCTACCCCTCAGGTTGTCCCTACTCCCGATTCCTCTCCATACACCCCACATGCATCCCCTAGCCTTACCATCCCTGCATTCACCTCACATCCATCCCCTAGCCTTACCATCCCTGCATTCACCTCACATCCATCCCCTAGCTTTACCATTCCTGTATTCACCTCACATCCATCCCCTAGCCTTACCATCCCTGCATTCACCTCACATCCATCCCCTACCCTTACCATCCCTTCATCCACCCCACATCCATCCCCTAGCCCCACCATCCCACATCCATCCCCTAGCCCCACCATCCCTCCACCCACGCCACATCCTTGTCATGGGTCTGACATTCGTCCACCCCTCCCACAGTCATTTCCTGAGCTGTCACCCATTCCATCTTTTGACCTGGGTCTTCATCCAACCCCACCTGAGATGCAGCAAGAGCCACCCTCCCATAGTACATCTATTGCCCCTTCTTTAGCCATCGACCCACCCCATATTTAGGCTGAGCAGGCTGTTGGGTTACCTGCAATGGCAGAAGGTCGGCCGAAATGCATATCAAAGCCACCTCCTTGTGGGACAGGGGGGCACAAACATGGACACAAGGCTGGGCCCGAGGCATCTGACGAAGAGCATGCAAGACCTCCTCCTCGTTATACGAGACAGCCTAAGGTCCAAAAAAGGTAACTCCATTGATGCCTTTTGCAAAGTTTATTTCACAATTTATGAGCAACTAAACAACATTCTTTGTTCTGATGGTTAGTTCATTATATTCTCTGATCAAATTAAGGATTTTCATGCTCAAATATTACCCTAGGAACAGTTGTACTTCCTCCTCATTTATATAACTTCAACTTATTACTATGCATTATAATTATGAGATATCTAGAGCATAAAGGTCTGAGATATTAAGTCAGTATGCAGTTTGCTTGTAAATGTTACGAACAATTGAATCTCTCCTCATTCTATATCATGGACCATATTTTTGTTGGAGAATGACTCCTATAATCCAACAAAATTCAGGATTGCTTTCAGAGTTTCTTTTTTTGGAACAAAAGACAAAATTTTTTTTAAAAAAATTAGTTATATTCTTCTAATGGTTAGTTTTGCAAAAATGATTCAAGGAATTGTGTTTATAAAACAAGTGTCCCTTTGATCAAGTGAAGTAATATATCTTCAAGTAATGTGTTCTGGGTATGTGGGGAAACACGTCATTGAAACATAGGAGTTATTCCATTTTCTTCTATGGAATAAAAACTTAGTTCCCTGATGAAATGCAGTTTCAAAATAACCTTTTACGAATTAAGAATGGTCATAGTTTAAAATAGGTTTAAGTGGAAACCACACAACTAAATTTTGAAATCTATAACAAAGGATCTTAAAGTAATGTCGCTCTAACTCATTTTCATTTGTTACTTTCATGAAGATGATGATGGTACAAAAAGGCTGGAAGCAGCAACAAAATAAGCTTTCAGCACAATAAAAGCAGCAACAATTCAACTTTTCTAATGCCAATAAGCCTGGACAGTCCGGATTTGGTTGATTTTGAAGTGGCTGGTAATTATTCTAACTTATTCATGGTTTTCAAGTGGCTGGTAATATGGACACTGAAATCTAATACCTTTGCCAAAGTTAGAGGGGCTGAGCCTCATGACGTTGGGGAGTACTAAAATGTGCTCTATTAATGTGGAGCATGACATGTAATTCAACTGAAACACATATTTAATTAAAGTTTTCTTCTTACTGCCCCAAGATGTGGACTCGCAACTGACTATAAGTAGTTACAATATACAATGACACATTCTATTTATAGTAATTCTGGCTTCTATTCTTTAATTTAGTTTTATTCACTAGCATCTCTAGCTTCTTTAGAGTATTGGATCGAAGTAGTGCTTGGACAATGTAAACAGGATTGTTAACCCCTACGTAATTGAATTTCATTGCTATATTATCTTTAAACCTCTGCGATCCATATCAGTTATATTTCCTTCATCTTAAAACTAGAATAGTGAGTCTGAATTGGCATCTCAATTCTCATCTATGAATTTCCAAATTAACATAAATTATGTTGCTGGTTAGTTTTTATTCATGCATATACTGCCCATTGAGAATGTGTCCTTTTCTATTTACTTCAATTTTACGAAACATCTTAGTTTAACATAGTGGCTACTTATTTTTTATTCATAGGTAGTATTGGCTGCTTATTAATACCATTTTATTTTGTTTTAGGTATACTTATAGAAGGAAAAGTGTTGTGCATCACTTGGCATTGTTGTATTCTTATAGATCCTCTAATGTGGGCTGCATATGAGGAGCTTTGTGTATTAGGTTTGTACAAAAAATACCTGCATGGTTTCAAATTCTTGACCTGCATTGTTTGTACAAAAAATACCTGCATGGTTACAAGTTATTTTGAAACTGTGTTTGTTTACGAATTGTGCAGCACAATTGAGGAGCAGTACCATGTTGATGTGTACTCTATTTGAGCTTCCAGTGTGTCGGGAGAAGCAGTTGCAAATGCTGAGAAGGAACTGTCTCTAATGGTTAAAACACAGGATAGCATTAGCCAAAGGATGTTTTGGGTACGTGAAAATAAATACCAGGCATCAGAAATGCATCCCATCCTGGAGATGGCATTAAAATATGTGAGACAGAGGTAATGCTCATTAAACGCATATCTAAGGTTCCTTTTAGTTGCTAAATTTGAAAATGTGCTCTATGATTGTGTTTTTTATCAGGAGCTTATCTATTTTTCAACTTTGCTCAGTACGTAGGGTCCAAGGTAACTGATGTGAAGGCTGATGAGGTTCTAAAGTAGGCTATTTTGGATTATGGGACACCAGAAAAGCACTATCGATGGACTGCATCTAAATGGCAACCATTTCTAGATGTAGACCATCTATAGTGATTTTTTGGAGTCCCGCAATCCAAAATATCCAACTTTAGAACCTCATCAGTCTTTTGCATCAGTTTCCTTGGACCCTACATACTGAGTAGACTTGAATATGGAGCTTGAAGGTGCTGAAGGTGTATAAACAGCTCTACAGTTGGCAAGGAAATGGGGTTTGGAGATGGCATCTAGAAGATGCTTCCAGGCCAGACCTTGAGAATGGTCCCATCTTCTACCCAACTGAAGCATTAGATGGGCTTTGTACAGTTTCCAAACACAAGGTACTTTTTTAAATTTTGTATTTTTCATATTAAGGGTTTACTAAGAAAGTGCAATTGGGGAGGGCACAGCACATGAAGTTCAGGTAAATTTGAAAAAGAACTGAACACCTTGTGGCCTTCAGTTCTGAGTGTTTCCTTCCCTTTTGTTGTCGCTCATGGTTCTGACCGTTTCTCTGACAGAGCTAATTCTGTTGCTTCTGTTGGTGTTGTTTCTGGAACGAAGAGAGCTGCTGACTCTGTTCCTCAAGAGGGTACTGGATCTCCTGCTGCTGCCAGGTTAGATATTACGTACTCACTTTTTTGTTTTCCTTTTAATCTTCTTGCGTTTGGTTGCTAAGAAAAAGCTACGGAAGGAATTGGAATCTTTCTTCCAATTCGTTTTTTTCTAATATGCGTAAGGCTAGTTTGTCTAGTATTCTTGATAATGTGCAAACACTGCCACAAAATCTAAATTTGTCACTTTTTTTTTTTTTTAACCTTCAGCAACTAAATTAAGTAATATACCTCCCTTTTTTTTTGTAATTTCATCTTTTTGTTTAGCCATATGTGTATTATGGCCTATTCTAAAAATATTGTTGTATAAATATGTTATGATTTTATTCTTTTATGTTTATAAGTGTTGCTGGGATTATTATTATTCCTCTCATTCAAGTCAAGTTTTCACAATTTGGAAATCAATACTATGTTTTAAAGTTATTCTTAATTTTATGCTTTTATTTGTTCTTCAGCTAACAACTTGATTCTTAGTAAGAAAGTGACTTTCTTTGTGTGGCCAACTGCTTATGAAGAGGAATATACAGTTGGTTAATTGGTGTTGCATGTGTAAGAGAAGTGGTGAATTTGTGGACGATCTATTATACCATTATTCAGTTGCTTATGATTTGTGGTCCTTTGGTTTTTCTACTTTTGAAGTGCTTTGAGTAATGCCACAGAGGATGTTAGATGTCTAGTTTGCTGGAAAGGGTTGTATAGGAAGCATAGTAATAAGTGGTTTGTATTATGTGGGTGATTTGTAAGGGGCATAACAATCAAACTTTGGAAGGCGTGGAGAGTTTTATCATAGAGCCTAAGTTTAGTCTTTTTTGCGTCTTTTATTTGAACTTTGGATGGGTTGGGGTTTACTGTAACTCTTTAGTTGATTTCATTGATAATTTGAACTTAAGTGTGCAATTCTTTAGGAAGCTCTCCCATCTAAGTTTTCCTTTCATTAAATAAAATTTTTATAGTAAAAAAGAAGAAGAAGAGATTCTTAGTTAAATGTTATAGCTTGATGGTTTGCAATTAAAACTTGACATTGTACTGCCCAGGTTTTGCTGCTAATTGAATGGGATAGTCTTTTAGCTGTCAATCATAGACGTGTAGCATACTTTCATGCTTGCTATACTCAACTGTTTTATTGACTTTGCAATTATTCTCCTGATTTTGAAAGATGCTGTGAGTTTAACTGGGTGAAATTTTTATTCACTTGTTCTCAGGTTACTGCTCGAAAGTTTGAGATTGCCAATGACATGTTTTGGAAAGATGGACAGCCATTACAGATTATTGGTGGTGACTTGCATTATTTCCGGGTTCTCCCAGAGGTGTTCTTATACAGAAAATAGTTTATACAGAAAATATGTAGAAATAGTTTCTACGATTTCTACGATTTTATGCATTATTTCTATGATTTTATGTAGAAATAGTTTATACAGAAAATAGTGAACAATTTTTATGAGAAAACAATGAATAATTTTAATCAATGTAGAAATTAAATTCGTATTTCGAAATTAAAATCTCTATATCTTACAATGCTTCTATTTAAATAAATAAAAATATAGAAAAGCTACTTATTTTTATCTTTCTGTTTATTTGTCAATTATCCTCAAGCAAAAAAAAAAACAAAAAACAAAAATTACACAGTACTCGAGTTTGGTAAACTCGAGTACTGTAGAAAAAAAATTTTCTGTATTTTTTTTATAAATGGTACTCGATCCTGCTATACTCGAGTACTGTGTTGCATGGTACTCGAGTTTACCAAGCTCGAGTACCACTTTATTTTTTTTAATCTCCAATTTCCAGCTCAGTAGCCACGGTGGAATTATAAAATAGAGTACTCGAGTTCACCAAACTCGAGTACTAGAAAAAGTGATAGATTATCATTTATTTTCGAAACAGTAGTTTTTTGCTAAAAATTTCAAAAAATTGTGGTATTTGGCCATTTTGGCCTGATAGTAACTACTACTTACTGTTAAGTCTTTTACCTGAGCTATACGATTTGGTTCTGCATGTAGTTGTTTCCATAAGCTGGTAAAAGGTTAAAAAATTAGTATATCTTCTAGGCTAGTGGTTTACAACTTGCTCACACTTGACTTAAAAGTTAAAAGTAATAGAAACATTATAAAAAATGTATTAAAGTGTCATTGACAAGTAATGGAAATTAATCAATTATACAGTTATTTTATATCAATTCTTTGTGCTAAACCTAGAATCGGATGTTTTTATCTCAATTTTGCCAGTGATTCAGTTCGAAACTGTGGGTAATTTTTTTTGGTTGCTTCTATCATGCCTGTGACCAATTATTTGATATCGTGTGTGTGATTTTTTTTTTCCTAATAAATTGGTCTAATAATTAAAAAGAAATCATACCATCACTTTGTTTGGTCACAATAAAAATAAGAAGAGATAAGATCACTTTGTTAGTATTTATTAATTAAATATATTTTATCAAATTTTCTAGTATGTTGCACAGGCCGGTTAACACAACAAACTTTATGGCATTATTACTCTCTTTAGTAAACCATACATTACCATTGGAATGTTGAAAAAATAAATAGGTATTATCATTATCATTCCAAATTACTGCGGCATGCAACTTTGTTCCACCAAGTGGGCCATCATGAGTTAGTGATTTGCCGTTGTCTAAAATGTCAAACACCACCTCTTTGTAATTTCTCTCAACATTTTTTAAAAGTGATTACGTAAAATAAGAAATATAAGTTTTATATTAAATTAGACAAAAAAATTTGCATTGGGTGATGTGAATGATTTAAGAGACTTAAACAAGATGTCACTCTACCCCATTTTGATATTTTTATAGAGAGTAAAGATACTTAGATCAGGTGATACTTGATAGTAGTTAGGTCCATGCACTTCTCTTTCTGTGCATATGAGATGTCATGTTCAAATGCTTATCTACGTTAAAATATGTGGTAACAATAACCTTTGCCAGATGCTTGATCAGCTTCAAACAAAGTGGAGGAATCCATTCTTTATTGTGGCTCTAATATGTCTCTCTCTAAAACATATGGTCCTTGGATGAAATGGAAGTTCCAACTTCCTATTTGTCATTTTATACTAACTTAACCTCATTTTGATGTTTTTGAGGGATAAGAGAGACCGAGGGAGAGAAGATGAAGGCAACTTACATGTCACGGCAAAGGGGCTTAAAAATATGAGAAGCCAATTAAACCATGAGACATTCAAAATCTTATGTATCCATATATTTCTGTCTATCCATAAATCTTACACCAAATTTCACATAACATGTTTATGTGTAATTTGTGATTGGAGTTCAGCACTTACATAAGAGATCATCATAGGTACTTGCTGAAAAAAGAATAATAAAAAAGAGCACAAATCACGATATAATACTTAAGCATATTGTGAATTTGAGGGGAGACATTCTAAGCATTTCTTATTTAATATCCAATGTTTCAAGTTGATTCACCAGTGAAAAGTATCTCGTATACTCAATCAAATTTATATCACTCATTCACTTGTGGAATAATGACAAATGCACGTTACAAAGACAATTCTATATACAAAGTCGCAAGTCGCAAGTTGCAATTCTATAATCAATAAGTATAGAGTAGTTATAGGCTAGAAAAAATGTGTTCTTAATGGTGGAATTAAGTCAAAACTAATTCTTTCTCCAAAAAAAAAAAAAAGCAATTATTATTTTTAATAACATTTTATATTTTTCATAAAAGTAGTATCAAAACTTTTCTAAAATGGTTTATTAACGAATGTCCTAAGGGTATCTGTTAACTGGACCTATAATATTTTTATTCATTACAAAAAAGGGAAATGTTAATTTAGGTCATTGGTTTAGGAACTCTTTTAGAAACATCTTATTGGGAGAATAATAAAACAATAAATGTTGTTGACAGCTTTTTATATTTCTCATAAAAGCAATGTCAAAACTTTCTTATTATGCTTTATTAACAATTGTTCTAAGAGCATCCGTTAACATGACAAAAAATAAAATGCAAACCATACATATATATCCAAAAAACTCAATATTGTGCATGTAAGCCAATGAATCATTAATATGTATATTTTGTTTTAAAAAATGTGCATTACAATTCATAATTAAGCATTTATTAATCTTTAACCTGTGCCCTTATGACACTCATTAATAGGAACCTTCATAATAAGGCAAACGCTCTTATGGCATCCACATGACATCATTCATGGTCAATCAATAGATAGCTTGGTTGCCATGAATTCCATAAGGGTAAATAATCACACTTTGTGTTTTCATAAACTGAAATCATGACTTGAAATCACAAAGGTTTTGTAGCTAAATTGACACCTCCCCATGTACAAAGTGCTTGGGGGTTTAGGGGGAAAGAGTTCGAGCTACGGGGTTAGCAGCATGTTGTAATTATCTCTCAAATTTTTTTTTTTTTTTTACAAAATACCCTATGTGTGTATCACACCTGTTTGAACTAAACATAATCCAATCCCAAAACCTAACATCCACTGCCAAGTGCCAACCTCTAACTCCAACTCCACTACCACCTTAAAACCTACGCATAGGAAACTGGCTTGAAAATTTTTAATTATTCTACTAAATCCATTATAGTCCGTGGATGAATTAGTAGATTTGTTTATGTTGTTTTGATATTCCTTTTATTTCACAACACATTATTGGATGGAACTCCAATCAATTCAAAAATATTTGTGCTAATTTGTCCTGCAACCTTAAGGTTATGACTTATGTGTGTGATACTTAACCCAACATAAATTTCCCTTAAGAATTAGTAATCTTACTATATAATTTAGTTTTGATTTGATGGACTAAAAAATTTATGAATTTTAGGCTAGACATATTATATACATATGTTTTATATATGTTTCAGGTAGGTTAATTAATGATTCTTATAAAACGTTAACGTTTCAAGAATTTAGATTAAATATAGCATTACTTAATTATATTTCACGTGATATAAATATATGTCCAATTAATCTCTCAAAACTTGAATTCATCACTTTAGATATTTTGGGCAAGAATTATTTATTATAGATCCTTGTTGTTGAGATCTACCATGAGTCAATGAACTTTGGAGCTACTATTAAAGATGGCAACCAAAACTCCCTACAGAATTGCTTAAAAGCAATGATTTATATTCATTATCACCTCTATGAAGAATTAAAAATTGAGTACCTTAAAATAAAAGATCTCAATGATCTTATTGAATAATTTAAAAAAGAAAGATATGAGCATCAAAATGACATAATCCTCACCCTAGATAAGATGCTTTGATCAGCAGCTTAAACGAACAGGCGGAATCCATTCTCTCTCAGTGTCTCTAATATTTCTCTCTTTAAACAATGGGANAAAGTTAAAAGTAATAGAAACATTATTGTTTACCTTTTCGTTTGTTTCATTTGAAGTGGCCAAATAAAACAAAAATGTATTAAAGTGTCATTGACAAGTAATGGAAATTAATCAATTATACAGTTATTTTATATCAATTCTTTGTGCTAAACCTAGAATCGGATGTTTTTATCTCAATTTTGCCAGTGATTCAGTTCGAAACTGTGGGTAATTTTTTTTGGTTGCTTCTATCATGCCTGTGACCAATTATTTGATATCGTGTGTGTGATTTTTTTTTTCCTAATAAATTGGTCTAATAATTAAAAAGAAATCATACCATCACTTTGTTTGGTCACAATAAAAATAAGAAGAGATAAGATCACTTTGTTAGTATTTATTAATTAAATATATTTTATCAAATTTTCTAGTATGTTGCACAGGCCGGTTAACACAACAAACTTTATGGCATTATTACTCTCTTTAGTAAACCATACATTACCATTGGAATGTTGAAAAAATAAATAGGTATTATCATTATCATTCCAAATTACTGCGGCATGCAACTTTGTTCCACCAAGTGGGCCATCATGAGTTAGTGATTTGCCGTTGTCTAAAATGTCAAACACCACCTCTTTGTAATTTCTCTCAACATTTTTTAAAAGTGATTACGTAAAATAAGAAATATAAGTTTTATATTAAATTAGACAAAAAAAATTTGCATTGGGTGATGTGAATGATTTAAGAGACTTAAACAAGATGTCACTCTACCCCATTTTGATATTTTTATAGAGAGTAAAGATACTTAGATCAGGTGATACTTGATAGTAGTTAGGTCCATGCACTTCTCTTTCTGTGCATATGAGATGTCATGTTCAAATGCTTATCTACGTTAAAATATGTGGTAACAATAACCTTTGCCAGATGCTTGATCAGCTTCAAACAAAGTGGAGGAATCCATTCTTTATTGTGGCTCTAATATGTCTCTCTCTAAAACATATGGTCCTTGGATGAAATGGAAGTTCCAACTTCCTATTTGTCATTTTATACTACTTAACCTCATTTTGATGTTTTTGAGGGATAAGAGAGACCGAGGGAGAGAAGATGAAGGCAACTTACATGTCACGGCAAAGGGGCTTAAAAATATGAGAAGCCAATTAAACCATGAGACATTCAAAATCTTATGTATCCATATATTTCTGTCTATCCATAAATCTTACACCAAATTTCACATAACATGTTTATGTGTCAATTTGTGATTGGAGTTCAGCACTTACATAAGAGATCATCATAGGTACTTGCTGAAAAAAAGATTAATAAAAAAGAGCACAATCACGATATAATACTTAAGCATATTGTGAATTTGAGGGGAGACATTCTAAGCATTTCTTATTTAATATCCAATGTTTCAAGTTGATTCACCAGTGAAAAGTATCTCGTATACTCAATCAAATTTATATCACTCATTCACTTGTGGAATAATGACAAATGCACGTTACAAAGACAATTCTATATACAAAGTCGCAAGTCGCAAGTTGCAATTCTATAATCAATAAGTATAGAGTAGTTATAGGCTAGAAAAAATGTGTTCTTAATGGTGGAATTAAGTCAAAACTAATTCTTTCTCCAAAAAAAAAAAAAAGCAATTATTATTTTTAATAACATTTTATATTTTTCATAAAAGTAGTATCAAAACTTTTCTAAAATGGTTTATTAACGAATGTCCTAAGGGTATCTGTTAACTGGACCTATAATATTTTTATTCATTACAAAAAAGGGAAATGTTAATTTAGGTCATTGGTTTAGGAACTCTTTTAGAAACATCTTATTGGGAGAATAATAAAACAATAAATGTTGTTGACAGCTTTTTATATTTCTCATAAAAGCAATGTCAAAACTTTCTTATTATGCTTTATTAACAATTGTTCTAAGAGCATCCGTTAACATGACAAAAAATAAAATAAATGTTAATGAATGCCCTAAAGGCATTGATTTAGAATTATTTTTAAAATATTTTATAGGGAAATGATAAAATAATTAATTTTTTAGTCAAATTTTTATATTTCCCATAAAAGTGGTGTTTAAAACTTTCTTAATATGATTATTAAATATTGTTTTAAGGGCACTCATTAACATGACCCTTAAATAATATGTCACTCTACCTCATTTTGATATTTTTAAAGAGAGTAAAGAAACCTGGATCATGTGATACTTGATAGTAGCTATGTCCATACACTTATCTTTCAGTGCATATGAGATGTCATGTTCAAATGCTTATCTACATTAAAATGTGGTAACAACTACCTTTGCCAGATGCTTGATCAGCTTCAAACAAAGTGGAGGCATCCATTCTTTATTATGGCTTTGATATGTCTCTCTCTAAAACATATGGTCTTTGGATGAAATGGAAGTTCCAACTTTCAATTTGTCATTTTATACTCACTTAACCTCGTTTTGATGTTTTTGAGGGATAGGAGAGACCGAGGGAGAGAAGATGAATGCAACTTACATGTCACGACAAAGGGACTTAAAAATATGAGAAGCCAATTAAACCATGCCATGTTCAAAATCTTATCTATCCATATATTTCGATCTATCCATAAATCTTACACCGAATTTCACATAACATGTCTATGTGTCAATTTGCAATTGGAGTTCAACACTTACATAAGAGATCATCATAGGCACTTGCTGAAAAAATAAAAATATAAAAGAGCACCAATCACGATATAATACTTAAGCACTAGTAGAAAAAATCTATCATTGTTGTGAAAATAAGCTCACGATATAAAAGAGCACCATCATAGTGAGCTTATTAGAAAGTGATAAACAACCAATCACAATCTATCATTGTTGGATAATTTTGACAAAGTGTGTATCAAAATAGATTTTATCAATGCAGAAAAACAGATTCGATTATTGTGAAATTCGAACATGAAAAAACATACAGATTTGGATTTTCAATTATTGTGAAATTTAAACATGAAAAAGTATTCAGATTTGACGTTTAAATTTAGAAAACACGATTTCACTAGGTGTTTTACGAGAAAACAGTGAACAATTTTTTTAAATAGTGAACAGAAAATAATTTACGCAGAAAAGAGAGTGAACAATTTTTTAAATAATGCTGAACAGAAAATAATTTTATGTAAAATTGTAGAAATAGTTTATATAGAAAATAGTGAACAATTTTTTATAAGAAAACAATGAACAATTTTAATCAATGTAGAAATTAAATTCATATTTCGAAATTAAAATCTCTATATCTTACAATGCTTCTATTTAAATATATAAAAACATATAAAAGCTACTTATTTTTATCTTTATGTTTATTTGTCAATTATCCTCAAGCAAAAAAAAAAAAAAAAACACAGTACTCAATTTTGGTAAACTCGAGTACCGTAGAAAAAAAAATTTCTTTATTTTTTTTATAAAAGGTACTCAAGCCTGGTATACTCAAGTATTGTGTTGCATGGTACTTGAGTTTACCAAGCTTGAGTACCACTTTATTTTTTTTAATCGCCAATTTCCAGCTCAGCAGCCACGGTGGAACTATAAAATAGGGTACTCGAGTTCACCAAACTCGAGTACTGAAAAAAGTGGTAGATTGCCATTTATTTCCGAAACTGTGGTTTTTTGCTAAAAATTTCAAAAAATTGTGGTATTTGGCCATTTTGGCCCTCAATTTACTCTTGTACATGTGAACAGTGAGGATCTCTTAGAGTTAGATCCACTTAGAGCAAGGTATAACCCACATTACAGCAAATACAACAAATTACAAAGTAGGGCAGGTGATTCCACAGAAGTAAGCTTAAAGTTAAAGGAAAATACCTAACAAGGCAAAAGATTGTATTTTACACTCCAGCTTCACCAACCTTAACCCTTGCTGGTTGCTAATTGTTTATAATTGACAATTGAGGCAAAAAGCTTTCCCTCATTCCCTCACTATGATGGTGCTCAAAACTTTGCGCCTTCTATCTCAGCGTGGAACACCCTGGCAGGTAGTGTCGAACACGAACACCCTAGCAGACAGTGTGGAACACCCTGGCAGGCAGTATGGAACGCCCTGGCAGGCTGGGCTACTAGCTTGGCCTCGTGGTCCACATTCAATGTATGCACTATTAGCCCAGGATCCCATTCTGACATTTTCCTTGTAACCCCATGCGAAGACATCTTTGAATTCTTTCAGCAACAATATTAATCCTAATTTCTCATTTTCTGAAAGTCTTGAGCTAATTAAGATGGGTCTTAGTTCCTGTGGGTCCGACCCCAGGTTAATTTCCTCCAATTTTTCTTCTGCCATAACCTATACATCCTTTTCTGCCACAACTTCTTTGTTTTTTCCTTCATTACTCTCCTCCTCCAAGCTTTCTTGAACCACGCAACACACCAAGCTTTTGTAGAAGATACATGATGTTGCTGCTTCATATAGATACTCTAAGCACTTTGCGGCAAACTTTCTAAATTTTCTGCAGAATGGGCCTTAGCCCCCCAGCATGTGAGGCAACTGGATAAGTCTTCAGCTTTTTGAAAAAGACTTCCCAAATTTTGTTGTAGAATGAGACAGCCCCCAGTATACAAGAATAAGCCATTAGCTTTCAGCAGGAGGCTTTCCATGTTTGTCGTAGAATGAGCTTTAGCCCCCAGCATGTGAGACAACTGGATGAGCTTGATATCACCTTCTCTTGGTGTTGATGTTCCATCATATGGTTTATGCATTCTTCAGTAAAGAAAAAATTAGATGCCATGGATCTACAAGTTGCCATATTGTAGAAATTCTTCATTGCTAGAGAATTTGGGAAAGAGTTACTTTCAAGTATGCTTTGGCTTCATTCCACTGCAAGCACAATTGCTTCCTATGTATTTTCTGCTACATATGATTGTGGCTATAGCTCTTCCGCAGATTCTTTCTAAAGACTTGCGATCATGGATCATTTGCGGGTTTTTAGCCAAAAATTCATAACCACGACCCTTTCGCTGGCTATTGCTACCAAGACCCATATTTCATAGGTTTCTTCTTCACTTGCTTTGAGTATGGGAATATTTAGATGGAGCTTGCTACGTCTCTTGCTTCATGGTTGGCTAGCAATGGCCAAAAGTCAGTGGCCTCTAATATAGAATTTTCCCATGACGTACCCACATCTTTCTAAGGCATCATTCTTCTTTATTCTTGTGGCAGAATGCCCTTGCAGCTGAACGCCTTCAATAAAAAAAACCACGTAATAGCTTTCTGCGACAATAAGACAAGCAACTCTATTTACGGCAGGATGTGAGTGAGCGATTGTTTCTGCACTTTGTTTCAGAGTTCTTCTAGGATGAGATATGGGCATTAATGAGCTTCATGACTTGAAGAGTGATGTGGAGTTGCATAGTTTGTAGAACAAGTAATCTGATACATTCTTTTTTAGAAACATCATAAAGATAATGATCATTAATGCCACTCTAGGCATAAATCTTCTGAGGTGCTTCGCAGAAAACTTCTCAACTCTTTAAGGTTGTTGAATCAGTTTGCTAGACCCGATAATGGACAAAGACCAGCTTGTAAGCAGTTTGTAGATTTGGGCTTCTTTATGGAGAGTACGCAATTACTGAGTTGTTGGCTTCATCCCAAGGTCTGGATTTAATTTGAACACTTCACCACCATATCACATGCCTTCAATGTATGCTTTGGTTGAAAACGGATGTTTCGATATCGCCGAATCGATTACTTCTCCCTCCTCCCTTCATTGATACTGATATATTTGCTGATGTAGTAGCAAAAAATTAATTCGGCAAAAGTGAATATGAAAGGCTTTGTATGCACCTTTCTTACTTTGAGAACAAATCTCAAATTTGTTGTGCTAAATTTTGTGGTAGGATATTCTGTAAAAGGGACTGCTGGAATACAAAATTCTGCTGCAAAATATTCTGCTACAAAATATTCTGCCGTGAACAGTCTGCTGAAGAACATTCTGGAATTCAGCAGATTCTGCTGTAAATAATCTGCGGAGAGATCTACATTCTGGCTTTTGAAATTTTTTGCTATAAAATATTCAGCAGATGAACATTCTGCACTTCTGAAATTCAGCAGATTCTACTGTGAACAGCCTGCCGAAGGATCTGTACTTTCTGCTACGAACTTTCTACGGAGGGACATTTTACACTTTTGGAAAAGTCTGCTAAGGGATACTTTGCGGAGGAAATAGTGATTTGCAATAGTATAGTAATGATGAAAGTTTTCCTTTGGCTGCTATAGTTTCATTTTTTTTTTCTAGCTTTTGGTTCTTGAAGGGAAGTAGAGCTAGAATTACTGGCATGAAGAAAATTATTGAAACCTTGTGAGGGAAAGAAGAAATTTTTCTACTTTAAGTGTTGGACCTGAAGGTGGAGATGGAAAGAGTTTAGAAAGCTTCTAATGCTTCCTTAAAATAAATGAGAGCAAAAAGTGGTGGAACTTTTGGTTTTGCATGTTTGAATAAGTGGCTTGCCACATGTCCCACATGCATCACAAGGAGAACAAGTGGCATTTAAAAGATAGGACCAAGTATTGTGAAGGCCTTCTATTGTAGAGTTCTCAATATATTTCTGCTCTGTTTTAACATTGCTGTGCAGAATTCTGCTACGACACTGTCCTGCTGTAACGTTGCTGTATTCTACCACAGAATTCTGCTACGATACTGTCCTGCTGTAACATTGCTGCATTTTGCCATAAAATTCTGCTGCGGCACTGTCCTGCTGTAACGTTGTTGTATTCTGCCACAGAATTCTGCTACGGTACTGTCCTGCCGTAACGTTGCTGTATTCTGCTACAAAATTCTGCTACGGTACTGTCCTGCGATAACGCTGCTGTGTTCTGCCATAGAATTCTGCTATGGTACTGTCCTGCGGTAACGCTGCTGCATTCTGCCATAGAATTCTGCTATGGTACTGTCCTATTGTAACATTGTCGTATTCTGCCGCAGGATTTTGCTATGGGACTGCTATAACGTTTTGGATATTTCCCTGAGAGTATAGCTTGGAAGGTTTAAGAACATCTGTATGTCTTGCTTTTGGTAAGGACTTGGAAACATGTTTACGAGGAAGAAATTTCTCATTCTCCCCATCTTGATCCCAACTCCCCAGCGGAGTCGCCATTTTAATGTGGGGGCCTTTTTTGTGTGCGTTGGGTTGGGCTGTCTCTCGCGGTAGTACGCCTGAGTGTTCTGAGTAAAGAAGTTGAGACCAGTCCAACTGCAACTCAATTTGGTCCGGCTTGTGTTCAAACGTTGAGTCCAAGTCCAAGGGAAGATGCTGCAAAGTGGGCTTATCCTCTGTTTCTGCCGCAGAAGACTTTTTTTTCAATTTTTACCACAGGATTGACTTTTCTATTTCTGCCGCTGCCAGTTTCTGCCACAGGATTGATGTTTCTGCCGCAGAAGGAACTTTTCTCCAGTTTCTGCCACAAGTCTGATTTTTCTACAATGCAGCAAAACTGTTTGCCGCGTAGTAAGACTGTCTGCTGTGTAGTAGAGCTTCCTGCCATGCTTTAAAGCTTTTTACAATGTGAATAACCACTCTTCGTTTTTACTGCAGAAACACTTTTCTACTTCCTGTGCATAAACAAATCTAAAACCCAAATAAAATACCCATCAAACAAATGTTAGTTTAGATGGGTTAGCATATTCTCAAATATATACATACATATATGAGTATATATACTTATACATATTCACATATACATATATAAAATATATTTTTCCAGAACATGAGAAACCATGGTATATGTATACATATACTTACGGTAGGATAATGGTTAGTTTGTGTCAAAAGTAAATCACGTAATAACAAGTAAAAAAGAAAGTTTCGGCAGGAAATGTTTAGCTTGTATAATAATTAACACGGTAAATATAATAAAAATTACTATAGCAGAATAAATAATATAGCAAGTAAAGACACCACAGTAGGATAACTGATGCGGCAGACATGATAAAAATGTACTACGGCAGGATGACTAAATACGGCAGATATAAGTTATAATGAGAGAAATCCAATATATTTGCAATCAAAATTAAGTATTAAATCTGCCCATAAAATAAGTAAACCAAGAAGGAACCCAAACTCCAACTTCAACAACCTTATAATAGGCTCCTGCCATAAAAGTTGTTCATTTGGAGAATAGGCCTAAATGGCTACTAGCTATTACTTTTGGAGATTTCAAAGAGTGGGTTTGCTAAGAGGGGGGGAAAAGATAGTCTATTGATGCATGCCCCTATTTCTGCCGCGTTTTCTCTCTTCTTTTTCTTTCTTTCTTTCTTTCTTTCTCTCCCCTCTGGGTGTTTTCTTCTTCCCCTATTTTTCACTCTTTCCCGTGTTTTTTCCTCTACCTCGGTTCCCCTTCCATTTCTGCCGTGGTTACCTCCCTTTTATAGTGAGCTAATTCAATGGGATTTCTCCCTTTTACCCCTAGGGCTTCACCAACTGTTTTTTGGTTTGTTGTGGGCATCCTTTCAAGATTACCCACTCACCCATTGGTTGCCCCGACCACTGCCATCTGCTCAGAACATGTTTGCTGCACGACAAAATTCTCTTTTGTTTGTTCCTGCTGTATACCTCTACCTTACTACCCAGCTCTATGGCATGCATCAGTGGTCCCAACCATTTATTACTTCTTTTGGGTAAGATATCATCCCAGCAGGATATGTTCCCAAAAGAAGTCATGGCAGGAAACCAAATATAGACCCCTTTTTTCCCCCACCACCAAACCACGCCCTCTGAATTCCCTTGACCATGGGCCCACCTCCCTTGTATTGGCTGGATACAGGTTGGTGGTGCCCCGACCCTTTTGTGCTTGCTCCACTATCTTTGTTTTTGTCTCCTACGCCATTCCTACCGTAGCAGATTATTTCTGTTTCGTCTGCTGCGTGTTTTTGTCTTATTTCTTTATGCATTTCCTGCTACATTTGTCGTTTCCTTTAGTTTGACTCTTCCTTCACGAAATTCCTGCTGTTAACACTTCTTGCCGTTCCTTGATTCTTTTCATCGTTCTTCTTCATATCATTTTTCATGCCTATCTTTTTTATACAAAAGGATTCGAGCTTTTGTGGACCAAATAATGTTGACTGGATCAAAAGGTTCTTGGGCCCAATTTATCTTCATTTGTCGAAGCCATCCTGCCAGAGAACTGTATTCTGCGGCAAAGTTGTATTCTGCGACAAACTTGTATTCTGTGGCAGACTTGCGTTTTGCCGTCAATTGCTTTCACTTGCACTTCTTTCTTTGGACCTTTCTTGTTCTTTGGTCTTCTTGGTGGGCCTTTGGGCCTTGCTCTTCATTGGGCTTTCTTCCTCATAAGCCTTTGGGTACAGATTTGCAAAAATAGGCATCAACAACTTCTTTTAAGAAGGAGTTGTTAGGCAGCCGTGGGTTTTCTCTTATTCCTCCTGATGGTCTTTACGCTATCATTTCTGCCAACCCTCAGTTACTACTTCCCACCAAGTCTATGGTGGCGTATGCTAGGAAGTAGAGTCAGTCTACTATATTTGAGTGGCAGGCAAAGGAGAAGGGGTGGTACTTGTATGCTGGTGAGTACCCCACTGGTTGGGAGAAGAAGGTGAAGGTGGTGAACCTTCCTGCACCTACTAAGAAGGGCTTGGTGTCTTGGTCCACCAAGCCCAAGTCTGCCAAGAGAGGTGATGATTCTTCCCTATAAGAGCGGTCTTCCTCTTATTCGTAATATAGTTATTAACGGTTCTCCTCCCTCTTCTGCTCATACCCATTCCAGCAGGCACCTTACTGCAAGCAAACCTAAGCCTTCTGCTCCACAGCCATCCACAGATGCTCCTCCTTCTAGTAGGACCTATGGCAGTAAGAGGAAGACATCTCCACCACCTTCATCTGCCACCACTGAGAGGAGAGTATGTTATCTCTAACCTTGCTTCTTCTTCATTTTTTATTATTCATGGGGCCTTCTTGCGGCCAACTCCACGTGCATACTTATTTATCTCCCTGTTGATACCCATTTTGGCAAAAAGTCCTAATAACAAGAAGAAGTCCAACAATATAAAAGGGGTGAAGAAAGAAGAGTTTGCAAAATAAGAAAAATCATTAAGCTCGAATGGAATGAATAATGGTCCACGGGCCTATAAAATAGTAAAAAATGCCCCAAAGAAAGCAAACATGCTCAAGGGAGCCCAGAGAAGGAAGTAGTAAACTCATGAGAATCATAAGAAGTAGAAAGCAAGCAAAGATAGGTCGGAAAAGCCTAAAGAAAGGAACTAGTAAACGGGGTTGGCACAAAGGCCTACAAACCCAAAAGGAAAGGATATGGTAATTGAGCTAAGAAAGTTCGAAAGATTTAGCAAAATCCCATGAGAATGTAGAAATGGAATGGGCCGAGGATGCCTAAAGGAATAAAGCAGGCCGAGGATGCCCAAAGGAATAAAATGGGCTAAGGAAGCCCAAGATGGTATGAGAATTAATCCAGCTGAAGTACTGGGCAACGTGAATTGAGTAAAGGAAAAGTAAAGTATATGGCAGGCCCAACGGAGGCTCAACAAGCACAAGTTAAGTGATAACATGGCAGAAGCAATGGAGTGGTGTGGTAGAAGTGTCAGCCGATCCACAAACTAAAAGTAAGAGAAGGCAAGGGCTGGATTGAAGAAGGAAGGGCCCATACTCGAGCAAAAACTAGCCTAGGGAAGAAACGAGATGCAGAGAATGAAGACCCAGTGACTCATTCACACCATAAAGGGTTAAAAAAAATGAGTAGCAAAACGCACAGCAGGACTAAACAAATCCGCAGGCAATGGCAAACGCATGAGCGGCAGACAAGTCATGGACTCATATGGAAGTAAAGCACGCACAAGGTTCAGGCACCACCCACTTGTACCCAGCCAATATAGGCACGGTGGGCCATAGGTCGGAGGTAAAAAGGGTATGGTCTAGAGGTGGGGAGAAAGGGAAAGTCTATTCTAGGATTCCCGCTTAAGCTCTTTTGGGGTAAATGTCTTGCTGGGATGACAAACCACCCAAAAGAGGAAAAGATGAGCTAGAATCACTAGATGCACACTATAGGAGTTAGTAAGAGAGAATACCCAATCCTTATCTGGATGAGAACGCCACGGAAGGCAAAAAAAGAAAAAAGAAAAGAAACAAAAGCACTTTTTGTCTGGGAATGGAACGTAGCGCAACCAGCGCAGGGTATTTGTGTTGGCTGAGCAGCCAACAAACTAGTGGGTGGCCCAAGAAGAACACCCACACTAGACCAAAAGTAGTTGAGGGGTAAAACAGTAAAATTTATCACGGCAGGCAATATAAAAAGGCCTTAGCTGTGCACAGTAAAAGGAAGTGGAGTAAGGAGTAAGGAGGAGTAAGTGAGAAAAATAGCAACGAAAAAACAAGGAAGAATAGAAGACATATAGGAATAAGAAAGAAAATAGAAGGCAGGGAGAAACAAAGAGGATAAAAAAGTAAAGCGAGGAAATAAGAGTGTGATAAGGCATACACCAATAAACTATTCCCTTCTCTCCCTCTCAATAGCCTACTCTCTAACAAGTTAAAGGACAAGAGATTAAGTCATTTAGGTCCATTTTTTCAAAGTAGACAATTTACATGGCAGGATTTCCCAGTGAGATTGCCCATATTGGAGATTGGTTTCCTTCTTGGACTTAAATCTGCTAAGGAACCAAGCACAACAGACTAATTCCCCTTCCCTTCTTTTATTGTGATTGATCAAGCATTAATATTATTCTTTTATTGTCACTAAATTATTTCTTCTATATTCACATAACCATGTTTTCTTGTTGAGAAAGTGGTTTAAAAATTATCTTTTGTTGGCAGTAAACATATCTTTATTATCCTATTATATTATGTGCCTCCTACTATAACATTTTTCTAACAGCATCCTCTACTGTGGGCACGTGACCAAGATCTTGGTAAAGGGGTCCTAACTTCCACACAAGCTGGCTTAAGGTGAGTTTCAATCGAGCTAGTCCCAACTCTCCTACCCCAGAACTATTGGGTCACAGCACGACAAGAAGTAGTCCAACCCAGAAATACAAAAAGGCCCACCACAGTTAAATTGGCAACTCTACTAAGGAGTTGGGAAAAAGACAAGGAAGGTAGATAAAGCCCTCGCAAGTTATGCCCCTGAGATCAAAGATGACGCAGAACATGAGTGCAGTACCTTCATAGGCGGAGTCAAGACCAGCAATGCCCCACCAACACCGACCCTACCGGGCTGAAGGTGTTGACGGAGTGGGGGTTGGACCTCAACAATAGTAAAGAGTTCCCACTGATAATGCTAACTTTTTCATCGAGGTGTTGCAATTAGTGCAGCATTCTCGACAACAAATAATGGAAGAAATTCGCCAAATAAAGGCGGATAAGACAAAAGAAAAAGGAAGTCAGCATGACCCAGAGCATGTGGTAGTCAAGGAAGAAACCTCTGTAAGGGGTGGTCCATAGAATGCGAAGCAGCGTTTCATCACCATAGTCGAAGGTACAGTGCTTCTAGAGTAAGAAAGGGCCAAAGTGCCTAAGGAAAGGTTTTACACACGAAGGCCTCCTTATCCACTAAACACCCTCGGTCCCTACGCGGTAGATGAGGACATGTGTCTTCAGGAATTTTCCAAATCCCTATGTGACCGTGCATACACTTGGTACATCGGTTTAAAACCAAGGTCAGTCCCAACATGGGATGACATGGTAGATGTGTTTTGCACTAAGTACTTTCATGGAAAAGAGATAGTAATGCTTGCAACTTTGCAAGCAACCAAGCAAAGAAGTAGCGAATATTTAATGGAATACATTAAGAGATTCAAAAACATATCTCTTGACTACTATGATCATTATGAGGAAAAGACCTTAGTGGAAATGTGTATGGGTAATATGATTATGGAATATAGAGCTATTTTAGAGAATCTAGAAATCTCCTAGTTCGCACAGCTGTTGCAGAAAGCCAGAAAGACCGCCCAATCAGTAAGGCCAAGTTTTGACAGGCCCAAATAACAAAGGACCACTCCACAAGCCACAACGATATCCACTAGCGAAAGGAAGAGGAAGTCGGACGGGAGGGAGTACAAGACCCCTCCACCATTTCCATGTACATTGAAGGAGCTAGATGCACTCTTACATCTGCTACTACATCTGTTATGATTATTACTATGATTATGATACAGTATGTTTTTGCTAATACTCCATAGTCTTCATTACTCTTTTTTTTTTTTTTTTTTTTAACAAATAGAAACGCACTACAATACTTTCTTATGACATCATCCCTTACAAGGGTAGTCATTTGGAGGAAAAAAAACTAAACAAGAGGAAGGAATAACTACACAATATTTCCTAGGCATAATATTGCTTTAACCATTTGCCGTTAATTGGGTCCATTAGGTCTTTTCCCTTCATCTAGGCCAAACGATAATACCCACTTGCATGTGCTTCCCTTACCACAAAGGGTCCTTCTTATTTAGGTAAAAATTTAGATGGTCCTGCCGTACCTCGCCTAATGTGATCCTTTATTTTTAGCACAATTTGTCCTTCTGTGAACACCTTTTCCTTGGTTGTCCTACCATAAGCTTCAGTCATTTTATGTCTATATCTGTGGCTTTTCTCTTAGGCTTCCTCCCTTTTTTCATCTAATCCCTCTAGGTCTTTGCATCTTTCTACTGCGAAGACTTCCTTCTCCTTCTCTTTCTTTCGTGCCTGCATGACCCTTAAGGAGGGTGTCATCACTTCGGCTGGGCTTATTACCTCCATTTCATAGATTAAGGAGAAAGGTGAAAATCTCGTGACAGACTTGGTTGAGCTTCGATAGGCCCAAAGGGTGTCTGGTAGATGCATTGCCCATCCCCCAACATATTCTTGATTCATCTTGCTAATGATCTTGATGAGAGTCTTGTTTGTTGCTTCTGCTTGCCCATTCCTTTGGGAGGAATAGGGCGATAACCAATGGTGTTTGATTTGATAGAACTCTGGCATCTTTCTTACCTCATTGTTGACAAATGATGTGCCATTGTCACTGATGATCCTATGAGGTACTCTGAACCTAATAATTATGTTCTCTCTGATAAAATTTACCACGGATCCTCCTGTGGCCTTATGGAGTGGTATTGCTTCTACCCATTTGGTAAAGTACTCCGTAACCACAAGGATCCATATGTACCCACGTGATGGTGGATTAATGGGTCCCACTAAGTCAAGGCCCCAAGTGTGGAAGGGCCATGGGATGACCATGCTATGCAAATTTTGTGGGTAAGTGTGAATCAGGTTAGACTGCACTTGGCAACTATGGCATTTCTTACGAATTCTATTGTGTCTTTCTTCATAGTAGACCAATAATAACCCATCTGTAGTAGACATCAATATAGCTTTTTCTTCCCTTAGTGTTCCCCACATTCTCCTACATGTACCTCCTTTATCATCTCCCTTACTTCTTCAGGACCCAAACATCGTAATGAGTCTCCATCATACCTTTTCCTAAAAAGGATTCCCTCATGCAAAAAGTAGTGCACTGCCAA
Organism: Quercus suber; assembly: GCF_002906115.3. Taxonomy (NCBI): domain Eukaryota; kingdom Viridiplantae; phylum Streptophyta; class Magnoliopsida; order Fagales; family Fagaceae; genus Quercus; species Quercus suber. Next base: position 292,971 of record NW_027070194.1, read on the forward strand.
CATTTTAAGCTTATATCTTTCGCTATGCTTTTGTGGCAAGATACCTTCTGTCAAGTATTACATAAATGGGCTTCTCCAGTCTTCACTGGTGAAAACAACTCAATTCTTCTCCCTGTCTGTAGCCAAATGGGAAGCTTCACATTAGGTTTGGACTAGGTTCGCATCCTTACCCATGCTTGGCCAATGAAAACTCGCTTTCTAAAGTTTGCAATAAAGGCTGATCTCGCCACAGAACCCGCTGGTTCTACCGTGCACTTCCTTCAACTTTCTTTGGGCCTCTTCTTTCCCTACACATCTTGACAGAATTCCACCTGGCATTTTGTGATATAATTCCCCTTTCATCAGGGTGTAATCCTTTAATGTCTTCAAATCTACCATATCTCCTTCTTTCATCAAGGATTCCTTTATGGGGATTTTCCAATCCCCCTTACACCCTTGTTCTTCCTAGAACCTTTCCTGTAGTATCTCAATAATAGATTCCCTTCACTTACTAACTTCAACTCTAGTACTACTTCCTTCAAAGGCTATCTATGATTCCAATGTGGCCAGCGTGTCTAAATACCGATTCTCGCTCCTTTAAGCGTGCTCTATCTCAAATGTTGAAAATCTTTCCTCTATTTTCTAGGCCAACAACTTGTATGGAGCCAAACTTTGTTCCTTCAAAGAGAAGTTTCCTTTGGCCTGGCAAACCACCATATTGGAGTCACCTATCACTTTCAAATGCTTGATCTCCATTTCGAGAGTTGTGGCCAACCTGGTGAGGTAGGCCTCGTACTCTGTGGTATTGTTTGAGCAAGGAAACTCCAACTTGAATGAAAGCGCCACGGCCTCTTCTCCTTCATGATAGAGGACTATTCTTGCACCTCCTGAGTGGGTGGTGGAAGAACCATTAAACTTCATCACCCACTGCTCTTCTATTACTTCTGCTGCGGCCACTTCCCCTGGAACTTCGTCATCAGAGTGAATTCCTCTTCTCTTGAGAATTGTGCCAACAAATCTGCTATAGTCTGACTCTTTACTGTCTTAGGTGTTCCCACCCTCAAGTCATATTGCGATAATTGTAACAACCACTAGGATATTCTCCTAGAAAGGATTGGCTGCCGAAGAAGAGCCTTGATTATGTAGGACTTCGTCATCAAATATATCTCATAGGCTAGAAAGTAATGGCATAACCTTTGTGATGCATATACTATTACCAGGCATGCTCTTTCTGCTATGGGTAGCGAGTTTTTGCATCCTTTAACATGTGACTTACGTAATAGATTGGCTGCTTAATACCACCTCCATCTTCTTGGGCGATCAAAGCACTTATGGCATATGAGCTTGAGGCTAAGTAAAGCAATAGTGGCTTTTTGATTAGGACTTGCACCACAGAGAGATTCATCATAATCTACTGTAGCCTTTCGAAAGCTGTCAGTTGTGCCTCTCCCCACTTGAAACTTTGTCCTTTCTTGAGTAATTTGGTAAAGACTGAAGTGATTAACGCTACGCCCAGGATGAATCATCGGATGTAAGAGACTTTCCCCAGAAAACTCTTCAATTCCTTCATTATGGCAAGCGGCTTCATGGTTGCTATAGTTGTGGCTTTGGCCAAGTCCATGTCTATTCCTTTGCTATGGATGAAGAATTCTAAGAATTTCCCAGAAGATACTCCAAAAGCACACTTGAGCAGAGTCATTCTTAGCTTCAAAACTTTGCATATTTCAAATACTTTTCTCAATACTTTGACATGGCCCTTTCACTTCTTTCACTTCACAACTATGTCATCCACAGTCTTCTAGCTCGTGATGCATCATGTCATGGAATATGGTGGTTATCGTGTGTTGGTAAGTTGCACCTGCATTTTTCAACCTAAAGGGCATCATAGTGTAATAGAAACTACCTATAGGTGTTCTGAAAGCGGTTTTTTCTGCATCCCTTAGCGCCATTCGAATTTGATTGTATCTACTAAATCCATCCATAAAGAAGAACATGGCTTTCCCTACTGCAGATTCTATCAGCAGGTTCATGTTTAGTAGCGCGAACTCGTCCTTTAGGCAAATTCAGTAGAAATTTCTGAAGTCTATGCTGCATCTTATCTGCCCATTCTTCTTCTTTATTGGCATGATATTGGACAACCATTGTGGGTGCTAGATGGGTTAAATGAAACTAGCAGTCAACAACTTTTGCACCTCTTTTACTATCTGTTATTCTATTTCAGTATGAAATACTCTAGTAGGCTCAACCACTAGCTTAGCCTCAGGGTCTACGTTGAGCATGTGCACTACCAATCCTGGGTCTAGCCTAGGCATCTCAATGTAGTCCCACGCAAAAACATCCTTTGTAAGGTTGAATTTAATCAACCATCTTATTAGCTTTATTCCGTGCCAATTTGCTTGTATTTCAGCACTTAGAAACCTTGTATTTATGTGAGATTCTTGTAAGGATAGTGAGTGAAAGAATGTGAAGAAATGCTCAAGATTGTGCAAGGATGCAAGGATTCGCGGCTGGGACTCACGAGTGACTCGCGACTGGTAAGCCACCAACTGTAGCACATGAGTGAAGTGTGCGAGAAAATGAATAGTCATGCTAATTGGTGCACTACAGGACAAAAGGTCCAGCTTAGCGGTTCTGTTATCTCACGACTCAGTTAAGTCGCGAGGCCAAGTCGCCAACCAGCTCTGTTTTGAAAAACCTAACTCTTCGTATTCCTATCTTACCCTAGTATAAATACCCTTTATACCCACGAAATGTATAGAGCTTCCAGAGAGAATTTTGAGAGAGAAACCCTAGAGAAAAATAAGATTGATTCATCTACAATCTTCATATAGAGACTTTTCAAATTTCTCTACTCTCACCATCTCCATTGATACATCCTTGAGAACTTCTTGACCAAATCCTTTTCTCACCATACCCACGTCTGTGATAAAGTCTTTTGGTGCTAAGGGAAGCAGTTTGGAATGGACCAATAGTTATTGGTTGATGCTATGGGCTATAGCGAAATCCGGTAAGCTAAAGAAGAAAAAGGTTCGGAGCAACCTCGTGGAGCAAGAAGCTTGGAGGGCTTAGGTACACTGGGTAGATTAGGCTTGGAGGGTCTATTGCTGTTCATGTATCCCAACTACATTTTCTAGTGGATTATTGACCGCTTGGAGGGCGGCGGAGAAGTTTTACGCCGAGGGCTTTGGTTTCCTCTTCGATAACACATCGTCATGTTGTCTTTGTGTTTGCATCTCTCTTCGCTTAATCTTTACCATTTAATTTTTGCTGTGAATGTGATTTTATATTGGTTTAGATTGTTTATCAATTCTATCATTAGCTTATGTTCATGTTCCGCACATTTATTATTTGATAATAAGCTTGAATTGATAATTTGTATTTGGGGGTCTAAACGTTCATAGTGTTTTCAATGCTATTTGAACTTTCATCCTTGAATTCGTTCAACAATAGTATTAGCTTTAACTTTTCTTCCTCAGACAGTTTTGAACTTATTGAAATGGGCCTGGGCTTTTGTGGGTCGGAGCCCAAATTAACTCTTCCAATTTCTCTTTTGCTGTTACTTGTGTATCCTTTTCTACTGCAACTTCCTCTCTTTTTTCTATATTGCTTTCTTCTTCCAAATTTTCCTGAGCTACACAACACACCAAACTTTTATGTTGTGGCCCTTGTCAGGAACCTTTTGCGTATCGCAAGTAGGCCTTGCACATCTTCATAACTTGTAAACTATTTTACCATCAGGGGTCCGAACCCTAACTCATCATGGTGCATCACTTGACTCTGAAGAGGGCACTTCTTTCCTCTTCTTCCTTTGCACTAGCATTCCCCTCAGATCGGGCTCTAGGTCATCTTGAATATCCTCCCACCTAGGGACGAAGGTGGTTAGACACTGAACTTTCACCGAATGGTGCCCACTCATCGTAAAACATGGTTTCCACTAGATGAGCCTTTACTTGCTTGAAAGGTGACGGGTTTGCTGCTATTCATATCATTTTACCATTCAGTCTTCCCTTCACGCATTGATGGTAAGTAGATGGGATCAATCAGTGTTTATGCAACCACAGCTTTCCCAATAATATGTGGTATAAGATTTCTGCTTTCACTATATGGAAGCGGGCTAAAAAGGCTATTGGTCCCACTTTCAACCACAACTAGATGTGGCCTGTGGCATATTCACCTCTTCTCCCATATCCTGTCACCTCTATTGGGCACCTCTGTATTTCCTTTCTGAAATTCCTGCAGCTTGCAATGTGTCAAGTGGAATGAGATTTACGGAAGCGCCCGTATCGACCAAGGCCCTTTTGATAGGGACTTGGTTTATAGAGGCCACCAAGTAAAGGGGTCTTCTATGATCTGAATACCCCACTTCCATGTCTTCATTACTAAAAGTGATCTCGTTCGTGTCCTGTAAGAAAGCTTTGTCAGCCCTGGTTTCTGCCGACAAGCATTCTACTCCTACCCCTGAGGCAATGCTCACTAAAGCCTCTATGGCAATTCTGCGCTCATTTACTGTGAGTTCCAATTAATCAAACATGTTCTTGAACCTAGAACTTTTCTGCAAGGTGGTAATTGCTACGGTAGGCAGGGCTGGCTTTTCCTCCTCGTCCTCCCCTAGATCCACGCAAATAACGACCGCTGCTACTCCATTTCCCTTGTGGTTTGAGAGCGGGTTTCTTTTGACTTTTGACTAAGATAACTCGAAAGTTCCTTTTTTTATTTTGCGATGCACTAGTTTGCGAAGCACTCAGCATTCTGCGATAGGGTGTTGCACATAATTGTGCAAACGGAAGAAATGCGGGTCTCTTCGCTCTTCTTTGGTAGGTTCCCTGGAAACTTGGTTGGGCTTAAAGACCCCATCTATGATCCATTCATCTAGGAGCACATATAGCTCCTTCAATTTACATAGCAATGGTGGAGGGGTCTCGTACTCCATCCCATCCGATTTCCTTTTCCTTTCTCCAGTAGATACAGCCATGGCTTGTGGAGTGGGCCTTTGTTCTTTGGGCCTGTCAGAGCTTGGCCTTACTAATTTGGCGGTCTTCCTAACTTTCTGCAACAATTGTGTGAACTGGGAGGTTTCTAAGTTTCCAAAACAGCTCTGTATTCCATAATCATGTTACCTATACACATTTCCACTAATGTCTTTTCCTCACAATGATCATAGCAATCAAGAGCTATGTCTCTGAATCTCTTGATGTATTCCATCAAGTCTTCGCCGCTTCTTTTCTTGGTTGCTTACAAAGTTGCAAGCGTTACTATCTCTTATCCATGAAAGTATTTAGTGCAAAACATGTCCACCATGTCGGGATTGACCCTAGTTTCAAACCGGTGTACCAAGTGTATGCACGATTATATAGGGATTTGGAAAATTCCCAAAGACATAAGTCCTCGTTTGCCATGTAGGGACCAAGTGTGTCAATAAACTTGCTCACATGTTTGATAGAACTTCCTCTTCTGCCATCATATTGTGCAAAAGTTCGCAGTTCATAACTCTTAGGATATGGCTTGCTTAGTATTCTCAACAGGTAAGGAGGCCTTCACACATATAATCTTTCCTTAGGCGCTTTGGCTCTTTCTGTTCTAGGAGCGCTACAACTTCGACCATGGTAATGAAACGCTGCTCTGTATTCAACGGGCCTCCCCCTATAGAGGTTTCTTCCTTGTCTGCCACATGCTTTGGGTCATGCTGACTTCATTTTTCTTTCGTCTTGTCCACCTCATTTGGCAAATTTTTCCCATTATCTGTTGTTAGGAATGCTGCACAAATTGTAGCATTTCGATGAAAAAGTTGGCATTATCAGTGGGGACTCTTTGCTATTTTTGGGGTCTAGCCCTCTCTCCGTTGACACCATCCGCCTAGTTAGGCTGGTGTTGGTGGGGCATTGCTAGTCTTGACTCTGCCTGCGAAGGCATGATGCTCATGTTCCGCATCGCCTTTGATCTTGGGGACATAGCTTGTGAGGGCTTTGTCTACCTTTCTTGTCTTTTCCCCAACTCCCCAGTGGAGTTGCCAATTCAAATGTGTTGGGCCTTTTTGTATTCTGCGCTGAACTCGTCCTACCATACTGAGGCCCAATAGTTCTAAGGTAGGAGAGTCGGGACTGGCTCAACTGAAACCCACCTTAAGCCAGATTATGCACAAGCCAAGACTCCTTTATAGATATCTTGGTCACGTGCCCACGGCAAAAGGTGCTGACATAAAACGTTATAGCAGGAGGAACATAATATAATAGGATAATAAAAGAAAGAGAAATATTATAACTAAAGTTCTTGCTGCTAACCAAAGATAATGTTTAAACAACTTTGCAATAGGAAAACGTGATAATATGAGTATGGCAGAAATAAGTTAGCAACAATAAAAAATGATGTTAATGCTTAAACAATCATGATAAAAAAAGGGAAGGGGATTGGTCTGCTAAACTTGACTCCTTAGCAGATTTAAGTTCAAGAAGGGAATTAATCTCCAATGTGAGCAATCTTACAGGGAAATCCTGCTATAGAAATTTCCCACTTTGAAAGAATGGACATAAGTGGCTTAATCTCAAATCCTTTAGCATGCTAGAGAGTAGGCTATTGAGAGGGAGAAAAGGAAGTAGCCTATTGGTACATGCCCTATCACACTTTTATTTTCTCACGTCACTTCCTACTCTCTTATTTTCTTTCTTTTTGTCTATCCTCTCTGTTTTCTCTGCTTTCTATTTCTCTCTTCTTTCTATGTTTCCTATTGTTCTTCCTTGTTCTCCCGTTGTTGTTTACTGTGCACAGCTAAGGCCTTCTTATAGTTCCTGTCGTGATAAGATTTATCGTTTTACCCCTTAACTATTTTTGGCCTGTTGTGGGTGTCCTTCTCGGCCACCCACTAGTCTGCTGGCTACCCAACCACCACCACTACCCTATGTTGGCTACGCTGTGTTCCATTCCCAGATAAAGGGAGTTTTGTTTTATTTTATTGTATTGCTTTCCGTGGCATTCCCATTTGGATAAGGGTTAGGTATTCTCTCTTACTAACTCCTATGGTATGCACCTAATGATTTCAACTCATCTTTCCCTCTTTTGGGTGGTATGTCATCCCAGTCGGACATTTCTCCCAAAAGAGCCTAAACGGGAATCCAAAAATAGACTTCTCCCTTCTCCCCACTGTCAAACCATACCCTTTCTTACCTCTGAACTATAGCCCACCGCCCCTGTATTAGCTGGGTACAAGTGGGTAGTACCTGAGCCATGTGCATGCTCCACTCCCATACGAGTTCATGGCTTGTCTGACGTTCATGCATTTGTAATTGCTTGTAGGTTTGTCTGGTCTTGTTGCATGTTCTGCTGCTCATTTTAACTTTTTGTGGCGTGAATGAGTCATTGGGTCTTCATTCTTTGCATCTCGTTTCTTATTTGAGCTGGGTATTGCTTGGGTATGGGTCTTCTCTTTTGTAATTTAGCCCCTGTCTCATTTTACTTCTTGTTCGTGGGTCAACTGGTATTCCTACCACGCCACTACATTACTTTTACCATGATATCACTTAACTTGTGTCTGCTGGGCCTCCTTTGGGCTTGCCATGTATTATTCCTTCTCTTAGTTTACATTGCCTAGCATCTTTGCTGGGTTATTTCTCATACCATCTTGGGCTTCCTCGGCTCATTTTATCCCTTTGGGCATCCTCAGCCTGTTGCATTCCTTGGGGCTTCCTTGGCCCATCTCTTTCTTTCATTCTCATGGCCTTTTGCTAAATCTTTCGGGCTTCTCCGGCCTAATTACCATATCCTTTGCTTTCGGATTTATTGGTATTTGAACCAATCCCATTTACTAATCCCTCTCTTTGGGCTCCTCCGGCCCCTTTTTGCTTACTTTCTACTTCTTATGACTCTCATGGGCTTGCTACTTCCTTCTTTGGGGTTCCCATGGGCCCATTTGCTATCCTTGGGGTCTTTTTACTATTTTACAGGCCTATATACCATCATTCCTGTCATTCGGGCTTATGGTTTTTTCTTACTTTGCTAATTCTCCTTTCTTCACCCCTTTAATATTGTTAGGCTTTTTCTTGTCATTGGGCCTTTTTGCCAAAATAGGCATCAACAAGACCAAAGCTATGTAATTTCTACCAATTTTACACATTTCAATAAATGAGAATTTGATGCAATTCAGCCATATACTTTTGTATTTTTATAGTTCTTTTTTCTTATTTTTTTTGTAAATAAAAAATAATTGGCGACTCCACACAAATTAAAACCAAAAGAGGTACCCAGTACACTCTTTTGATTTGTGTTATCTACTTGGAAGAAAGGTAGAAGTAGATAACTTAAGGAACTGGTGAGCTCTCAAAAGAGGTACCAAGTAGATGATGTAAGTTCCCACAAATCAAATCCATTCACAGCTGTATCAATCATTGAAAGACAAGATAGAAGTAGATAACTTAACGAGCATGCGTAGCAATCAATGCGGTTTGTGTCACTTCAACTATTTTTTTTAATTGCTCACTTCAGTTTATAAGATTTTTATGGGAAAATTAGTAATATCTAATTCAAACAAAAAGATATAGTCCTACCAGGATATGAGACTCAATTTACACTTATACAAATGAACAATGAGGATCTCTTAGAGTTGGATCCACTTAGAGCAAGGTATGAGCTTATATTACAGTAAATACAACAAATTACACAATAGGGCAGGTCACTGCAGGTGATGCCAGAAGTCAGCTTAAAGGAAAATACCAAGCAAGGCAAAAGGTTGTATTTCACACTCCAGCTTCATTAACCTTAACCCTTGCTGGATGCTTAGTGCTCATAACTGACAATTGAGGCAAAAAGTTTTCCTTCATTCCAACTTCTTCATCTTCTCCTCTTGTTGATGCTTCTTTGGTTCAGCACCAAAGTATTTTATACCCAACAGATCACCAACCTGACTTATTACCTGGAAAAGAAAACAAATTTCAAAATCAAGAATGTACTAATAGTCTAATATAACATATATAATTGTTCCTGCACAACCTTTACTTCCTTGGATAAATACAAGAAGAGTGTACTAAAAGCCTAAGCCTATACTGGAAAAGAATGCATTTGCAACTATGAACACGTAGGAAATAAGAATTAAAGAGGATAAGCACTGAAATGACCAAAATTACAGCCAGAAATGAGGAAAAGGTTATATTAGAATTTACCTCCAAGGCTTTGAGCAGCTCTTCCTTGGTATGAGAAGCAGATAAGCATATACGAGCTCTTGCCAACAGCAGCGGGGTTGCTGGAAATGAAACTACCACGACAGCCACCTGCGACAGCATCATTTAAATTAACATATACAGTTAAAAAATAATAATAATAAATAAATATATATATATATATATATAATATCAGGGAAAAATTCTCAAAAAAAAAAATATATATATATATATATATCAGGGAACATATCCGGGATGGATGGACTCACATTCCGCTTGAGACACTCTCGTGAAAAAGCAGGGATTTTTGCTGGATTGTAAAGCATAATTGGCATTACTGGCGAATCATTATCACCAAGAACCTCGAAACCCATTTTCTGCAGTTCCGACCTGAAGAAGTTGCTATTCTCCCGTACTCGAGCAAGTTTTTGGGCACCTACAAGGAAACAGAAGCTCATTAAATTGTATTCATATAAAGCAGGAGTAAGCTTTGGATAATAATGAAGTCCAAGCAGTAAAAGTTAAAATGAAGTATACCAAAGGAAAAAAGTTCAAACCTCTACTGGTCCCATCCTCTCCAAGAATAACCTTTATGGCAGATATTATTTGTTCTGCCGCTGGTGGTGACATTGAGGTTGCATACAGATGAGCAGGGCAAGTGTATTTCAAGTATTGAATAAGCTCCTGAAGAAAAAATCAAGTTTCAACTGCATTAAATGCAACTCAGACTTCAAATGTTTTTTACTCAACTATATATTGACAATTCTAAGAGAAAATGACTTTACATAAAGTTGACATTTGAATATCAAAGATTTGAATTTTATTGAAAACATAACAGACTTGTTCTTAGTCCTTGACGCCTGTTCTACATGTAATATCGGAACATGACAATTGTGTATTGTAATGGATACAGTGGCTTTCCTATCACTACTACATTTTTCTCAATACCGGATCCAGTAGAGTACTTAGAGGGCAATCTCACAATTCATGTAAAGTTTATGACTGATAAAAAAAATACATGATCTCAAAGTTTGAAATTCCTTCAATGCGTAATTTGGCTAACCCAAGAAAACCACTAAAAGTCCACAAGGTCCACACAACTCAGCCTCAACTAAATTTTATGACGCTCTCTGAATCTGTAGTCAGTCATAGGTATGTTAACAACATAACAGGGTTCCTATGAATCAGCTTTGAGCTCTAGACTTAGAGTTGGACAATAAACAAGAAATATAAGTAAAATACAATTTATATGAAGGAGGGTACAAATGAATGACAAGTCTCTCAAATTATCACTGACCTTGACTTATATCAATTCAGGAAGTTAAAAATTGAAATAACTGCAAATGATGGTATATATTGTGCTTTCTATTTATTTTGGCCAGATTGTGATCAACGCTGTTCAGCAGATTTAAAGTATACTTAAAATGGTGAAAAGCAACCTTGGATCCTGCAATGTAGCCGCCACATGATCCAAATGACTTGGTAAAAGTTCCCATCATTATATCTACATCGGCAGGATCCACACCTAAGAGCTCACAAACACCTCTTCCTGTTTTTCCTATGGCTCCAATGCTGTGGGCCTCATCCAAATATGTATATGCCTATGAAGCAGCAGAAAGATTATAAGAATGACAAGAAAAGTTAAAAAGCTGAACCTCATTATGGTTACTTAAAAATCATGAAAGTTGAGTTCATCTATTAAAGCTACCATCTTGCACAACCTTATATTTTTTGCAGATTGCAACAATCTCAGGAAGTTTGCAGAAGTCCCCTTCCATGCTATAGATTCCCTCAACAATAACAACTATCTTCTTCCAGGGTCTATGAGTCCTCGGTTGTCCCTCAGAAATTTGCTCTCTCAAAACTTCCTCCAAGTGAGAGGGTGCTGTACACAAGTTGGAGAAGGAGAAACATAAGTAATAAACTCAAAAGCACATTCTTGGAAGTATAATTTGCATCCAAAAGAAGCCTCATACTGACAATCTATACAATATATAATAATGGAGGATTTGCAATCAATTTTTTTATTCTCTTGTTATGCCATGTCAGTAACCTTTCTTGATTCTTCTTCTCCCCATCATAAGTCACCTTACCATTACACTTCCACCAATCCTTCTTCTCCCTTTGTTAACATATTTTTGCTGTGTCTTTGTTTCTATAAATTTTCTATTACTCTCTCTGCACCTTTCTTCCATTGATTTCATGTTCTACCCACAACAACAAAGGTGATTACTATCTTTCTTGCTTCAATTTTCTTCTTTTTGCAGTGAATTTCTGATTCTTTCTTGCAGGTCTACTTTTAGTTGATATGTTTTGGTATTTTGATTCTTCATCACATGTCGTCTCTCTCACTTACAATTTTGGTATAATTTTAGTTTGGCTTAACATTTTTAGTTGTTTTGGAAGTAAAAATTTGAGTTTGTTTCATGACACACTCTACTTGGCTATGTATTTGAATGACAAAGTCCTGTTTAAGTAATTGATTATTACAAATACTCTCTTATTTTCAAAATGCACATTTTAAAATCTCTATTTTTTTATACAGACAAACACTACATATACTTACTGTTATGCTGAAAAACACGAATTGTAGCTCCAGATCCTCTTGCACCATTGACAATGGAGCAATGGTTCAGAGAATCACTGATAATCAAACCTCCCTGCATATTAACATTGTACACAGCTCAAAATCACTTGCAAGAAAAATTAAAAACACTCTTTTACCAGGTGCTTTAATTGTTTAACTGCACATACGTACCTTCCCAATCAAGACTGGAAGGATAGCAGAGTTTGTTACATATCCCATGCCAAAAACTATCGCATCTTGTTTCCCAAGAAAGTTTGCAACATGCTTCTCCAATTCTTTATGCAATACAGTAGTGCCTGTTGGCAAAACCGTAATAGTGAAACTTCTCAAAAGAAGGAAAGACCAAAAAAATAAAAAAATCAAATTAAAATTCTTGCAACACAATAACCCACCTCCATCTACCCGGCTACTACAGGTGCTTGGTGAATACTTGTTCAATGAATCAGTAGCCCGGGGTGTGCAGTATTCATCTGGTGCGGCAAAGCCAAGGTAGCTGTATGACCCCAAATTTAGGCATCTACGTATCCTTGTGGTTCGTCTGCGTCAAGAGAACTAGACAACATCAATACAACAGCTTACAGAAAGACAATGACCAAAAATCTATACAACTATTTTTTTTACAAGGAGTGGGGAGGGGAATTCAAATCCAAGTTAACCTTAACAGGAGAATTGGGTTATGCTACTGAGCTACATTAGACATTCTATGCTACTGATATAATAAGGCTTCGATCATCAATATCAATATATATATAAAAGCAGAGATCTCATGCAGGAAAGCATGTAGTTCTACCATGTGACACACTTTATGAAAAGAATTGAAATATAGACTCTTTATTTCCTTTGATTCAATGTTTTAAGATTACTTTTTGTTACATTTTTTATTCAATGTTTTAAGACTACTATTTATTTCATTTGGTTCAATGTTTTAAGACTTTTCTTCTCTCTCACACACACAAAAAAACTCTTTGCATTTCCATTAACCATTTCCACTTTTACTCCTTTATATACACATACCTATAACCCTTCATGCTATCCCACCTCAAATACACTTAAATAAAAAACAATGTCATTTACTTTCAACCTTTCAATGACACCTATGTAACTCCAACATTGTAGTACCATTTAATTCTAACCTATGTGAGTAGGCTCTAACAACGGAAGGGAGCTTGAGTTTTTTAATTAGTGATGGTAGCTTACAATTTGATGTTATAGTCAAACATTTTGGATTTTGTGAAAGTTGTAATTTGTTTTGAGTTTTTGGGTGTTTGAGATTTTGGTTTGGGAAAGTCATAAATGTATTTTGTTTTAGAACTAAAGAAAAAGAAACATTTTAATTGATTATTTATGAAGTTCACTATTTTTTTTTCCAAAAAAAAAAAAAAAAATTTGTGTTAGAACTCATAATTTGTAGTTTTTTTTACTGCTATTTAATGCAGTATGAGCCATAGTGATAAAAATAAAAATTGATGATGATTTCAAATTATTTTCAGTTTTTTTAAAGGGTACGGAAGCCCAAATAAAAACTATTAAATTTTGATAAATAAATGTGTTTTTAGCCAATTTCTCTTTGTTTAATCATGTTCTCTTTATGTTAATACTTACAAATAATTTCCGTAATTTCATTGAGACAATGAGTTGGGTGTTTACATTGAGATCTCCATATTTGGTTGTGAGAATAGAGTAATTGAAAAAGTATTTAAGGCTGTGTTTGTTTCGTGTAAAACGTTTTCCGGAAAATACATATTTTCCGGAAATGTTATTTTCTGGAAAAGGAAAATATTTTTAAGTGTTTGGTTGAATTATGAAAATTGTTGTGGAAAATATTTTCATGTGTTTGGATGTATTCTAAAAATGCTATTTTTCGGAAAATTTTTCACATTTTCTCAGCATCCAAACAAATTTTATTACAAAAAATTTCAACATCACAGCCAATTCAACAAAAAATTCCGGCAACAAATTTCAGCAACAACAACATAACAACAACAATCAAACTTTAAAAAAAAAAAAACTGAGATGGGTTTGGGTCGTCGGTGTGGTGAGGCGAAGGCGGGTGAGGCGATGGCGTGGGTTCGTGGTGCGAGTCGTTGGGTCTGGGTCAAAGGTCGAAGGCACGACGATTGGCGAGTCATTGGGTCGAGTTCGCGGTGCGAGTTGCTGGGTCGAAGGTCGAAGGCGCGACAATCGGCGAGTCGCTGGGTCTGGTTCGCGGTGCGAGTCGCTGGAAGTGCGATAGACGATCGACGATCACTGGGTCTGGAAGGGCGATCGACGATCGGCGCTCGCTGGGTCTCGCCGATGGGTCTGGGTCTCGCCGATGGGTCTCGGTCTCGCCGAGCTGTCTCTTCTGCCTCTCTCTCTCTCTCTCTCTCTCTCTCTCTCTCCGGAAATCAATTGAAGTGAAAATAGGAACGGAAATGCATTTCCGTTGTCTAAGGGAAAATAGGAAGTGAATTTCCGGAAAATAGAATTTTCCGTAACTGCCAAACACGCGGAAAATGTGGAAAATGATTTCCGGAAATTGATTACCACCGATTCAAACGCAGCCTAAGAGGTTGTGTAAATTTGTACAATTTTAGAATATAAAAGTATTTAATGCTTTAAATTATTATTTATAGATTTCAAAATCATTTAATCAATTTAAAAAATAAAATATACTTTTAACAGTAAATATTATAATATGTTATAGTTTTATATTGTTATATAATTTTTTAAAATAAAATATGAATTAAGAAAATAAATTTTCAAAGTATTCAAAAAAATTGTGGGCAAACATAAAATATTGTACTACAAAATAAGTATGATATGATGGTCTTAATATACATAAAATTGATTTCAACCAAAAGGGGACATCATCTAGTTTAATACAAAATGGGATTCTTACTCTAGGGTCTTGTTACTGTCATTGGAGAAGCGTTCAACCAAATCAAACCAAGCATCAGGAGCACTTGCTATTGGACGCTCAAAACAGTCCTGCCCAGAGAAATACATGCATCACACCACTTTATATATAAAAACAATTATTTAAATAAATAAATAAGTCCCGTTAAAGTACACAAGTCAATATGAAAATTTTACACCAATAACAGTATGTAAAAATCAGACATTTGGTACTAGATTTAAATGACACCTCCTCCCCTACAGTGAAGGTAAGATTGTGTGTTCAAAACCCAATTGGTCGTGGAGATTCAATATGAAAAAGTAGGCAAACGAAGGCATATAGCTAGTTAAGTAAGAAACCGAAATACCCGAATTCGTTGATATAACCTGCGTTGATAAAAATCCTCGTTTCCTAAGCAAATTGGAGCGTAACCCTGATTCACAAAAAGCATTTCATTGACGCAAAGAATGGCCCATTAACACACACACACACACACACACGCACGCACGCACGCACGCACAAATAGAAAAGAAAACAAAACAAAACTAGTAATAGGTAAAATAGTATTAAGCGAAGTCGAGCCTGAAGGTTGTTAGAGCTGAAACAGCCGGTGATTTTTCGGAAGAGGTCTCTAATATGACCGAAAACGAAGAGCAAACCGTAGCTGAAGTATGTGGCCAACGCGGTAACATATGGAATAGTTATCATTTTCGACCAACTTCTGCTAGGTTTAAGGAATCAGGAACTTCGAGCTTGAAGTTGCAGTTGCAGTTGCAGTTGCAGATGAGAGAGATAAGGTAATCCTTCGTTTCCGAGTTGGACGTTGGTGTTTCTCTGTATTTTGGGACCCAATGGCGGGCGCCGCCTTCTGAAATTTACACAACCTTTGACATTTCAAATTAAAGAAAATTGCACTTTGGACCGAGAATGGGAATTGTTGGGACAATAGAGAATTATTAATAGGGCATGTTATGTTCGATAACTAATATGTTTCGGACCCCTCAAAAAATAAAAACTAATATCTTTCGAATATTTGATAATACACTGTTTTAAGAATGTTTTAGTATTATTTAAATAAAAAATACAAGTTTTTATTTTATTTTTACATAAAATTTTATTAAAAATATTTTTTATACTAAGTTTGATTGCCCCATACTTGATTTGTAGAAAATCAAGTTTTACATTGAAACTCGATTTTGATACAATTGAGTTTCAAAACAAGGATATAAGCCTATATAGTTTCAAAATAGAGAAATATTGCTAAATTTTTTTAAAAATAAGGGCAAAATGCTAGAATTCCCCTCCTTTTTACCCCAACCAAACATAGCATTAAAGTAGTGGTTACTTTTATTTCGACCTTTTACGTTTCAAAATTTTCATGTAAGTCATTCATGTTTAATTTTATTTTCATATTAGCTTTATTGCCCAATTCTATTAGTAATTTGGTGACTCTTGACATTATATAGGTGATATGGTTTAATGAATACCGTATCTAACATTTAACAATCGTATTACCAATAGAAATATATGACCTAGCCAATATGAAAACAAAAGCTAAACATGAAGAGTCAAAATGAAAACAATTTCAATTTTTAAGAGCCAAAAATGTACTTTAAGCTTCAAATTATGAAACAAGGGTTTTTTTTTTTTTTTTTTTATTTTGGTTGGATTTTTTTTGGGGGGAGAAGGGGGGGGGGGTTGAGGAGGGGGAGCCATTACAAGATCTCATCATGATGGGGTATTTGCAATGAGCATAGTTTTAAAAACTAGATTGGACTAGTCAAGGTCAACTCAATCAGGTACTAGACTATAATCTTGTCTAGTAAAAATTGGAAACCAGGCCATTTTCTAATTCTCTAATGATCTGATTTTCAAAACCATGGTAACAGGGGGTATATGGTATTTTTACTACATGTAGTTTCACATGTATATGATTCATTGACGAGTCAAAACCCATTCATGCTCAACTCACATCGCCCATGAGCCAAATAAAAATGGGCCAAATTGTTGAGCTACAAAATAATAGAATAAACATAGATATAATTTATTTATGAGAAAAGTTAATGTATGCTTTATGGATATTAGTTTATAAAATATTGGGATATTTACACTTTCCTCTCTTGATATTTGGAGGAATGACACTTCACCCTAAAATTGAAGCCAGAAAACACTATCGTCCCTTAATGTTTGAAGAAATTAACATTCCCCTTTATTTATATTATTAATGAAATATTCTAAACTTTTATAATAATCTTTTTACAAAAGCTTAACTATTGTTAGTTGATGATGCTATAAACTACCACCTTAAAAATCGTCCATATGTCTCGTCCTAAGAAAAAGAAAGAAGGAAGGGCGCAGCCATATTACCTCGTCCATACCCAGCAAGCCTCGTCCGTCTTAAATTGGGAGAGGACGGACGAGGCCTCGTCCGTCCCGAAGGACGAACAAGGCAAGCATGTTTATGCTGAGGCACGTCCGCCCTCAAGTGGGGACGGACGAGCCAAATATTCTAAACTTAAAACCTTACCTATAAACCGAAGCCTCCAATGTTTGTGATAAGACAACGGTTCAGATAAAGTAACTTCCATGGAAGTTATGGAAGTTACCTCCGACTTTGGTGAATTCCTCGACAATAGGAACGGTTATCAGAGCAAATAACCGTTCCATGCACTATATAAACGCATTTCTACGGAGAGGTAAGGGATTTAGATTTTTCTTTTGAGAAGAGAAGAATAAACACTCAGAAGTTTTTTCCTTTCGATTCCAGCCCACTAACTTCATCATCGGAGGACCATAGGCTGGCCTCCACCAGTCTTTTCTCTGATTGAATTTGGTTTTACAGGACTTGACCCTGAAGATTGTCGAAGTTCGAAGATTTCCAACCCAACTGATTTTCCAGAATTATCAGTTGGCGCCGTCTGTGGGGAACGTATTTGTCGCTATTGAACTTGTTTAGTTCTGCGATTTCTTTCTCTCGTGAAAGGGTTGAAATGGTTCGGACTAGATCAAGGGCAACTAGCCCAGGCCCTCAGCAGAGTAGGGACGCGTTGAGTAATCCTCATCGCAATCGCCAATCTGCACCGGATATGCAGGCCCCGTCTGTCCAACATATGCACTCTATAGCGGCTGCGATGGCGGAGTTAACTCGCCAGAATCAGGACTTATGAAGAGAGGTTAACTTAAGAAGGCAAACACATCAAGAGCATGAAGAAGAAGGGCAAACTCAGGGTCAAGAGGGCAGAGAGAACTTTCAGCATGGGAGTCAATCAAGGGATACCACTTCGCGAAGGGCGTCTGACTTGAAGAAAGAGATGGATCAGATGAAGAAGGCCATGGACGAAATGAAGGAGAATATGAGGAGGGCGAACCCAGTAGAAGATTTGGTTCATAGAACTGATTCTCCCTTTACGGCTTCCATCAATGGCCATCCCCTGCCACCGAAGTTTAAAATGCCTTCTTTAGATTCATACGATGGGAATCGAGATCCTTTTGACCACATTGCCACCTTCAAGACCACTATGCATCTTCAAGGAGTTCCAGATGAAATAATGTGTAGAGCCTTCCCTACCACTCTNATATGTGCATGAGATTTTCTTTCTATCTTATTCTTTTGTTATGTTTAGAATTGATTTTCTTTTAAGTATTTGGGTTAATCTCTCTCTCTCTCTCTCTCTCTCTCTCTCTCTCTCTCTCTATATATATATATATATATATTGACATTGTTTTCATGGGTTTAGTTTTTGGGTTGAAACTTTTACTAATTATTTTTTTTTTATATTGGACATGGTAGATAAAGCATCTCTATTTTTTCAAAAAAAAGAAAAAGAAAAAAGAAAACTGCAACCTATGTCTTCTAGCCTAGGGAACGATAAATTTTTATTTGGTATGTTATATATAAATTTGTTGAATTTGGTTTGGTTTTGAAGTAGAATTTGGGTATTCTATAAATTTTGAAGTTTTAAGTCTTGAGATTTTTGGTATTTGCGTCTCAACAGGTTGATCTTAATTCTTCACTTTAAATACTTTTTATTTAGGTTCATGTGATTTTTTGTTTTCTTATTAAAAGCTATGATTTTTGGTTAATTAATTATTTGTTTGGATTAATTTCAATTAATTATTTGTTTGGATTCAACATAAAAGATAATGGAATCAGATATTATAATTTTGATATTGTTCCATGTTTTGAATTATCTATATTGTCATTACTGTGAGAAAGTCATATTGCTACTCAAATTTGAAACTTGGTGTGTCTTCCTCATATCAAGATCTTTGTTTATATATTTGCAGTTTATATTAGTTTTGAGTATGTGTATATAACTATTGGAAGTTTTGCTTTATTAATTTAATAATTGTAAATTACTTTGTAAGTTTCAGTAACTATGCACTTGTAACTTAATAACCTTCAATGTTAGACAACACTTCTAAACTATGGAAAAGCATAGAAGTTAAATACTTTTTTATCTTTTTTTTAAAAAAAAAAAATACTAACTAGGAAAATGTCTATTTACTCATTGTTGGATTTTTTTTTAGAGTCAATAGTTTTTCTGAGCATCACACGAGTTAGCGACTAGTGTTTGATAAAACGAATCCTTAAAAAAAAACCTATATATATGGAGGAATAGTGTCACATGTCACTTAAAGGTGATAATGCATGTATATACTACTAACTAATATATATTGCAATTTACTAACTAGGAAAATGTCTATTTACTCATTGTTAGATTTTTTTTTTAGAGTCAATAATTTTTCTGAGCATCACACGAGTTAGCGACTAGTGTTTGATAAAACGAATCCTTAAAAAAAAACCTATATATATGGAGGAATAGTGTCACATGTCGCTTAAAGGTGATAATGCATGTATATACTACTTACTAACATATGTTGCAATTTACAACTCCCTCCATCCCAATTTGTTTTTCTTGTTTGAAAAGTCAAAATTTTTAAGAGAACATCATTTATTGTGCCTTATAAAAATGTATAAGTTTACAAAACTACATTTAAATAAATTTATCAGCTTTTTTTTTTTATTTTTTATTTTTAAAAGAGTTATTCTTAATGAGGTAACTAAAAAGATGCCCCAATTAAATTGATTTTTTTAAAAAAATATTTGTTATTTTTCTTTTTCAAATAGTTTTGAAAATAAAGTAGGGATATAATAAGAACATTATTAAATTAATGACTTTTACTTTTAGAAATAGAACAATATTTTGGGTCAGCCCAAAATATAATAGAGGACAAACAAACTGGGACAAAGGGAGTATTCCCATTTAACCATTTGGTGATGAATAACGTAATTATAAAATAGAATAGTTATTTTTTTTTTAAAAAGTATTGTAATTTAATGGGTTGTCTTATATATATATATATATATATAATTGAATGTAGAGAAAACTAAAGCCAACTGATGCCATGATATTACATTGGATGCATGAAAATATAAAAGCCATTTGATTACAGGATTGGAAATTCCTAATACAAGATTGCAAAAGGATTTTGTAAAAAGGGATTTTGTTGAACCAATCCTGCTTTCAAAGGGAACTTCAACTCCTTTATATAGACTAGGAAAAGAGCTTAGGATTCTTTCGGGGGAGCCTCATGACCTCTGAATAGAGGGAGCCTCGTGACCTCTGAATATTCCTGCAGTTCTGAACAAAGGGGGTAAATTACTTTTCCCCGAAAGAAGACGAAACCCATAGCAAACTGTTCACTTTCGTCTTTTAGTGTCGGCTGGCACTGTTTCTGTTTTCTTATGTCAGTTGGTACTGTTTATGAATAGTATTTTGTCTGTTGGTACTATTCTGAATAGTGGTCGAAATTTGGGGCTGTTTGGAGCTATTCTAAGTAGTGACTGGTGCTACCAGAATAGTCTAGGGACTGTCCAAATTATGGCTCTCATAGGGATCTTGAGAATCTTAGAAAGGGTCAAATGGATGGTGACTGGTAGATGCTTCAGAAGAGGCAGGAGAAGTCTTTTCCGTTTATTCTAACTGGGAAGCCTGGAAGAACAATTGGTTTGCAAGATCTTTTAATTCTCTACTAGATTTTCCGGCGACTAAGACGGATTCTAGGCTGGACTAGGACCTTGTCTTCTGGGTAATGGCTCTGTGAATTGGAAGAGGGAAATCCTTATTTATTTGATCAATGACTAGATCAATTTTGAGACTATCCCACCATTTTACTGAGAACTCTCTGTTTAGTATATTGTTGCTGATTGCATAGGTCCACATGCTAATCTAATGGATTTTATACCTGATGGGCATGTGCAAGATTGCTAGAAACTGGGAACTGTGATGATTAACTTGGAAAGATCTGAGGAATTGACCCAAACATTTCCCACCACTTTAGGAACCATGTTGGGACTTGATTGTTGAAATTTTTGTCAAACATTAAGAACCATGAATGCTCAAAATTATTATTTTGATATAATAAAATCTTTTCAAATGCGTTCATGTAGTCATAATAACTATATTGGATTCCTGAGCCTTCTAATGTTCGAAGCAGGGAGGGGTGTTGGCCCCATTCTTTTGCAGCTGATGAACCTGGTGATGATGAGCTTGTGGTAGAGGACTACTGAAGGGTCTAATTTTGACTTGATGTCTTCTATTCAAGTAGAGTTTTCTTGGATGAGGATGCTCTTATAGAATTTGATAGATTTTTTTGGGGTTTTTGGAAGAAAATGCCAATTTGGTGGCAAAACTTCCATTGTTGGAGCTAAAGGGTCTTTTATATGGGTCATGTGTGGTTCAATATAAAAGATATGCTGGATATAGGGTTTCTTAATGTAAGGAGAATTATTTTTTCTGTTGGAAGGCTGGGATGATCTTTGGGACTGTAAGGGGCCAAAGGGATCATCTACTGTGTAAGGGGTTATTGCTCTAGGTGTTGGAGATACTAAGGCAAAACTAAAGCTAGGTTAGGTTAGGAGTGGTCTTTCATAGTTTGGTTTTGGGATTGTAGAAACCACATAGTGGTTAGTTAGGGAAACAAGAGAAACTGGGACTATTTGGCTAGGGTTTTTTGCCTAACTAGTATTGCTAGGGGGTGATTGTTTAGGTAGTTTTAGGGGTTGGGGTTGTGCTAGCTTTTTTTTGGACATCTTGGTTTGGATTTTGCAAGAATTCATGAGTAAGGAAATCAGGGATACTATTTTGGGTTCCTTCTATGAATTCTATATCGAAATCAAAAACGGAGAGAATGGCTTGCCACCTTGCAAAAATCTATTTTGATGCAATGTTTTGGACATCTTTTTCTAAAACATGTTTTGCAGATTTGCAATCAATTCTGATAAAAAACTTTTGATTTAATAAATCACTTTGAAATGCATAGTACTATAGATAAAATTTCTTTTTTAATAGTACTATAATTTAGCTGGGTAGGAGTCCAAATTTCAGAATGGAAACAAACTATTTGTTCAGGGGAATTAAGACTAGTACGCTGAAGGAGAATGCCACCATAACCAATGTTAGAGGCATTTGTTTGGACAATCTTGAAGGAATTTATTGAGAGAATTCCTAAATAAGGGGGAGTCTTAACATATTTTTTTTTTATTTCTTGGACAATTGATGTATGAGCTAGAGTCCAAGGAGGTGGATTAGTCCAAAGTCTATCAAAAAGTGGTTTACATTTTTGTTTGAGATTTTGATAGAAATATGAGATGTAGTTGAAAGATCCTAAAAATCTTTGAAGCTGGGTTTTGTCTAAGATTTGATCTGGAAATTTGTCTGCAAACTGAATGGCTCTATCTATTGGCTTGATCAACCCATGATGGATGTCAAAACCTAAGAATTGAACATGTGTTTGAAAAAGTTTGATTTTTGGGGATGAAACCACTAGACCATTGCTCTTGACTGTATTGAGAAAGGATCTTAGATGTTTCCAATGTTGCTCAATAGATTCTGAGAATATGAGTACATCATCTATATAGACAATAGAGTGACTGGAGAAAGGATTGAAAATGTCATTCATGATGTTTTGGAATTCACTGGGTGCATTCTTTAAACCAAAAGGCATTACGTTCCATTTGTAATGTCCAAAGGGTGTAATAAATGCTATTTTATTTCTATCAGACTCTCTGATCTGAATATGCCTGAAACTACTTTTCATGTCAAACTTACTAAAGATGACTGCCTTACTAAGCCTATTAACTAAGTCTCTTTTGTTAGGGATGGGATACCTAATCCATTTTAAGACTTTGTTAAGGGGCTTGTAGTTGATGACTAATCTAGGAACTCCTCTTTCTATTTCAGCATTTTTTGTACATAAAAGGCTGAACAAGACCAAGGTGATTTAGAGTTCCTAATGATTCCTTTGCTAAGGAGGTCATTTATTTATGTTTTGCAAAATTCCATAAGTTCCTGGCTCATTTGGATGGGTCGGGCTTTGGTTGGGATATCCTTTTCACTAAAATCTTTGACATATGGGAGAGCTACTTCATGTCTCTTTCTACGCCAAAAGGCTGTAGGAAGATCAGAGCAAACTTCCTGCTTGAGTTTTTCCTCAAACTCTCTGATCTCGATTTGGATGGTTTTACAAGTTAATTGTTCCTCAATTTTCTTGGGTCTTAAATCATCCTTAAGGTATTTAAGATGTTGAGTTTTCCTATTGATCAGATTTAGAGTTCTGGAGATGGAGACATCTTGGAGACTGTTAATTTCTCGAGGTTCTAGACTTTTGAGAAACTTAAACTTAATTGGCTGACCAAAAGGATGGGTAGTGATCCCTTCACTATTTGTAGTGAATGGAAATAACAGACACATGAAAGGATTTCCTAAGATTACTCTGTCTGTCATATTTTTGACTAAGACAAAGGTTGTTTTGAAGAATGTGTTATCTTGGCACACATGGGCTTTTGTATTTAATCTGCATCTTGCTACCATTTGCTGAAGACAATCGTTCCTTAGTTTGTTCAAAATACTTAGAGGGAATGATTCCTTCTTGGATGTAATTGAGATCTGCGTCAGAATCTATAAGGGCTACAACCTCAAATTTAAAATCTTTGCTAATGACAATCTTAACTTTAGAATGCCATTTTTGGAAATCAATTCTGCTGATGGTATCTATGTATTTTTGGGCTGGTTCATCTAAGACCATGGGAGACATAATTGTAATGCTAAAAATAGGCAGTATAACTTGCCAATGTATGCAAAGTGAAATTCTTAAAACTGGGAAATTAATGTACTGAGATGAAATTAATGTAACTAACAACTATTATCGGCCAACTTGGCTCTGATTGGAACATCCCCAAAGTCCCCACCAATCAGATTTATAAGTCTTCTTGCTCTCTTAAAAAAGCTTTTAAGACAGACTACCATGTTAAGACCATAGAACAAGTTTATGGAATAAACAAAGAATATGAGACATGTTATTTGCTTTCACGATCAACCTTAACTACCCATAGAAAAGATGGACATAACTTCCTACTCATAGGCTTAGTCCAGGTAGGAG
Organism: Quercus suber; assembly: GCF_002906115.3. Classification (NCBI taxonomy): domain Eukaryota; kingdom Viridiplantae; phylum Streptophyta; class Magnoliopsida; order Fagales; family Fagaceae; genus Quercus; species Quercus suber. Next base: position 317,002 of record NW_027070194.1, read on the forward strand.
TAAAGCCCTTAATCAAAGAAGGTTTGATTGTTCAATCCTTATGGCCCTGAGAGACACAAGACACGTCAAGTTTGATGATAGTCTCTTAGGAACCATCAAAACTAGTCTTAATAATGGACCAATCCATTTTGATTGTTTCCCTAATTTCACAATTTCCCTTCATGACCCACATATTAGAAATCCCTCACTTTAAACATCAAGACTTCAGGAACCCTCATGGTACCACAGTCCCCAAGATCACAAATTAAAGTACCCAAGACACTTAAATGGTCTGAGGTCACATTCGCTCAAGATTGGACCTTGCAAAATGAAAATTTTTCTCTTTAGGCTCAAAGCCCTCCCCAAACCCCAGATCTAGATTTTGTCCAATAGTTAGCCAATGGAACTGTCAAGTTAATTTTTGACCAGTCTAGGTTTAGATTTCCTTTAGATCTTCATCAACCCAAATTGCAACCCCCTATTTTCCTCAAAGACAGACCTGCATCTTGGTGTAGCTCATCCAGACCTCCAACCCCTAGAAAAGATCTAGACCTAGAACTCCAAGGAGTTAAGTCTAGATCCCAAGTTAGCACACCATGCTACACAGCCAGACAATAATAAGTTGCTGAAGAGGAAGAAAATCACAGTCCATCCTCTCCAACTCAATTAGACTTTGAGCAACCTGAACCCTAGTAGGTCACCAGCTCAATGTTATGCAAAAAGATTTCATCCCAAATCATAAGTTTTTAGGTGATGATTTTGACTCTGAAGTCAATAAAGTCAAAAGGGAAGCCTAAAAAGCAAACCATACCAAAGAACAAAAGATAGAAGTGTATACAAAATGGCAAGAGTTCATGAAAGAGATGTCAGCAAATGTCCCTTTCTTTGAATATTTTGAGAACCATTTTGAGTGGCACATTAAGTCTTGTGTCATTACCAAAACAAATTGGACCAAAGAAAACAAGGAAGTAGCCCCTAGAAAATATAACCATCAAACATCAAGGTTTTGATGTAGTTGCTACTCCCCTTAGAAAAGCTACTAGTGAGGATAAACCAATAAAAAAGACCCTAGAACAAAACAACTATATCAACCAGTGTTTAAATGTCATAGGAAAACATTTAGATAAAATAGATGATAGGATAGAAGCCAAGGCCATTCCCCAATCAGGAAAACTTACTAGACCCATCCCGTCTTTAGAAAAACCTTTAGTCAAGCTACTTGTCACTAGACAAACTAGCCTCAGATCCAAAGACAAGACAGCATTAGAAATAGTCAACCAGAAGTTAGAAGAACTGGTTAAAAAGGAACAAGCTACCTCTTTGACTAGCAGAGACCCCAGATTAGAAACCCAGTTAGCCACACTAAACGTCCATGTTGCTTTTAACAGTATTAACAACAACACCTCTTTAGAATCTAAAGAAGAGACAAAATAATTAGAAAATCAGTTTCAAGATCTACAAGTGAACAAGCTCTATCATCGTAGAGTAACCCCAACTAGTCTCACCAAAAATTGGTGTTCTAGACCAACACCCCCTGACCTCCAGTTTGAGGAAAAGAATGTTAGAAACCAATTCTCAGTATCTTTTGATAAGCTTTATGAATGAAGTATAGACGGATTATCAGAACAAGAAATCATAAATAAGACCCAGCACATGGTTATGGTAGCCAATAACTACCTCAACGAAGGAAGCCCCCATACTGAAGTAGTTGAGCTTATGGTCTTAGGTTTCACAGAAAACTTCCGTCATGGTGGAACCATTACCTAACAGAAGAATCAAAGGAAGAAATCAAAAGTGCAATCTAGAAAGATGAGGACGGATGTCCAATCTTTGATGAAGCCATAGGTAGAGGTGTCCCAAATGGAGTAAACACCCTAATCTATACCATTACAAGGCACTTCATAGGTACCCCTAGCAACATTACAACCAGACTACATGACTAGTCAAGTAATCTTAGGTGTCTTACCCTTAGTGACTACAGATGGTATGAAGATGTTTTTACCACCAGAGTCATGCACATAAGTGATTGTAACTCTCTATATTGGAAGGAGAAGTTTATCAATGACTTACCCAGTCTATTTGCTCATAAGATTAGACAAACCCTCAATAATTCCTCAGGTGTTATAGATTATGATGATCTGACTTATGGAGACATATCTAGTGTCATTTGCAGGGAAGGTTTGAAAATGTGCATAGATATGAAAATCCAAAACCAAGCCAATAAGGACAAAATAAAAGTTAAGTACGAAGTAGGAAACTTCTGTACTCAATATGGCCTACCCTTCATAGCCCTATCCAAGAGAAAATCCAGGGAAAAATAATACCCTAGGAAAAGAATAGCCTCTAGGTATTATAGAAGTCATAAGAAGCCCAACAACTTCAACAGAAATGACTTTTATAAGAAAAGCAAGAAATCCAGAGATTATCATAAAGCCAATAGTAAGAAGAAAAATCCAACCCAAAAAACATTCGATAGGAAGAATACTGAATGCTATAAGTGTGGCAAGAAAGACCATTTTAGGAATGCGTGTAGATCCAAAGCTAAAGCTTTGATCAACACCCTCCAATGTGACCAAACTAGCAAAGATGAAATTTTTAAACTCCTAGAACTCAACCACACAGACAGTGAATCCTCCAATAGTGACAATGAAATCTTTCAGATAAACCAATCCTCATCCTCTAGGGAGTCATCCGACATCTCTAGTAGTCCAGACATCAGAATACGATGTAAAGACAATTGTTGCAAAAACAAATCAATCAATGTTCTTACCCAATAAGAAGAACTTCTTCTCACCTTAATAGATAGGGTTGAAGACCCACTCATCAAAGCCTAATACCTTAGCACATTTTAGAGCACCCTAGTTAGAGGAAAAAAAAAAGAAAAAGAAAAAAGGAACCAAATCCAAACACCCTGAACCCACAGTTAACCTAGAGAAAATTTTCAATAGGTTTAGCAAAGTTAAGAAAGAAGTCATAGTTAATGACCTTTAACATGAGATAAAGGAAACCAAAGTTGAGATTAGAACCCTCAAGGAAGAAGTGAAAAAACTTGACCAAGCCTTATCCATTCTTAGGATTGACCACGATTTCCTTAATCAAAGAATTGAATGCCAAGGCAATCCCTAGCATCAAGAAGTAGATCCCTTAAATGATGAAGTAGAAAATATCTATGATGCGTCAACCAATCCTACTACAAACATGGTCTTTGATGAACTAGCCTAGAAATACATGGATACCATCAGCAGAATTGATTTCCAAAAATGGCATTCTAAAGTTAAGATTGTCATTAGCAAAGATTTTAAATTTGAGGTTGTAGCCCTTATACATTCAGGCGTATATCTCAATTGCATCCAAGAAGGAATCATTCCCTCTAAGTATTTCCAACAGACTAAGGAACGATTGTCCTCAGCAAATGGTAGCAAGATGCAGATTAAATACAAAATCCCAAAAGCCCATGTGTGCCAAGATAACACATGCTTCAAAACAACCTTTGTCTTAGTAAAAAATATGACAAACAGAGTAATCTTAGGAAATCTTTTCGTGTGTCTGTTATATCCATTCACTACAGATAGTGAAGGGATCACTACCCATCCTTTTGGACAACCAGTTAAGTTTAAGTTTCTCATGGTCTTAGATGAACCAGCCCAGAAATACATAGATACTATCAACAAAATTGATTTCCAAAAATGACATTCTAAAGTTAAGATTGTCATTAGCAAAGATTTTAAATTTGAGGTTGTAGCCCTTATACATTCAGGCGTATATCTCAATTGCATCCAAGAAGGAATCATTCCCTCTAAGTATTTCCAACAGACTAAGGAACGATTGTCCTCAGCAAATGGTAGCAAGATGCAGATTAAATACAAAATCCCAAAAGCCCATGTGTGCCAAGATAACACATGCTTCAAAACAACCTTTGTCTTAGTAAAAAATATGACAAACAGAGTAATCTTAGGAAATCTTTTCGTGTGTCTGTTATATCCATTCACTACAGATAGTGAAGGGATCACTACCCATCCTTTTGGACAACCAGTTAAGTTTAAGTTTCTCATGGTCTTAGATGAACCAGCCCAGAAATACATAGATACTATCAACAAAATTGATTTCCAAAAATGACATTCTAAAGTTAAGATTGTCATTAGCAAAGATTTTAAATTTGAGGTTGTAGCCCTTATACATTCAGGCGTATATCTCAATTGCATCCAAGAAGGAATCATTCCCTCTAAGTATTTCCAA